>NC_052617.1:42206066-42506066 GCF_016545825.1 Eucalyptus grandis | reverse complement strand
GAACCCATTGATCAAGGTGTTATAACTAACAATATCAGGCAACAAACCCCGCCCTTTCATGACATCCATCAACTCGAGTCCCTGACTCACCTCACCACCTTTGCAATAACCATTAATTAAAATGTTCAAACCTATCACATCCCTGCTAGTCCCCCCGCTAACCAAATTTTCCAAGACCCATTCAGCATATTCAACCATCCCAATATCACAAAACCCCTTCACCAATATATTGCAAGTACAAGAATCGAGCTAATCCCGCTCCTCACCATCGCCGAGCACAACCCAAAACCGTCCCGCACCAAACCCAGCCTACAGAATCCCCACGTGACCGTATTATAAGTCACCGTATCGACATCCGAATCGCTCCGAAGCAACTCAAGGGCCGAATTCACGTCCCCCAATTTGCACAGAGCGTGGACCACCACGTTCTTCGTGAAGACATTAGGAGCAACACCGCAGTCGATCATGTCGGAGTAGAGAACCCTCACCTGAGAGACCAAGCCGGAGGCGTTGAACCCGTGGATGAGCCGGTTCCACGAGGCCAAGTCGGGCACGATCCCGCGGCTCCGCATCGAGGCGAAGGCGTCGATGGCCTTGGCGTACCTGCCGCAGGTCAAGAAGAGGCGTATGAGGGTGCAGAAGAAGGAGGCGTAGAGGCGCGACTTGGAAGGCGGGATCATCGTGGAGTGACTGCGAGAAAACGGGACCGAGACGCCGCGGAAGGGATTGGGATTGGAGGAGGCCGAATGGTGGTGGTCGCCGCGGCAGCGGCGGCGGAGGAGATGGGGCGGCGGAGGAGAGGGAGGGGAGGTGAAGCGATGGATGAGCGGGGTGTTGGACCGGTTTCTGAACCGCCTCATCGCCATTGGAGAACCCCGAGAGAACCGAAGCTGGAGATGTGGAAACAATTTTACGGAGGTTCCATCTTTTCTTCTACTTGAACTACTGTTACTGTTTAGACCCAAAAAAAAAAAAAAAAATAAAAAGAACTACTGTTACTGTTAAAGCTCAGAGCCCCTGGCTTTCAATTGTCAAATGTTCCAGACGATTTGGGACTTCCCCAAAATGCAATAACACCCAAAAAAAAAAATTATATATATATATATACGCGCATGTATATATGTAAGTGTTCCCAAAAGAAGTTACAAAATCTGAAATTACATAGATGTTTTGGGTTAAATAAGAAAAGAAAGGATGGGTGCTGCCAATATTAATAAATTCAAAGGTGAAAAAAAAATAAGTCGCTTGAGAAAAATCAATCTTTCTCCGATGTGTTCATCGGAAAATCTAATGCCGTGCATATTATAGCTAGCATTCGATAGCGTTCGATTCACTTTGATAGTACTGTTTGGAGAACCACGGTGCTCTATGGGAATTGCCATCTCTCTCGGATTGTCTTTTTCCTTCCGTGACGAGCGATTGCTCTAAGCGTTTCTGCCGGTTGCCTGTAGTACTACATATAAAGCCGTTGTAGTTCAATGATTAGCAAAAGCTAATGTCCCATGTTGCACACAAAGAGACCTGTGAGATCTATTCAAAAGTCCTCAGATGTCTTCTAATTCGACGGTCTATACAGCAACAAAATAGAGGAGGGCAAAGGAAAAAGCTATTGACTGATCGATTAGTTGATAGATGGAAGTACAAGAATCAATGTAGTTTGTTGCCAAGGAGATTGGACGAGTGCCCCTCATCCCAAGGATGATCTGAGAGCTAAAGCTTGATGAGGGAAATGCATTATCGAGAGCAGCTCAGCATTTGTAGAGCCGCCGTCAAGTCAGTATCAGAGCCTTCTTCTCTGAGATGAAAAGTAATCTGTTGGAAGTCCCTTGCCGTCCCATGTAAATATGCGGCTGCAACAGTCTCACGACCTTACTTCTTCTTGATCAAGAGGGTTGAACAGTTGTCAGTCGTCATTCGTCAACTTCCGTGTTGAAAATGAAACTAGGGAATGCTGTAGTAATGTCCCTGAGGATGACCAAACAAAGAAATCCGAACTCAATGGAAGCGCCAAAAACAGAAAAATAGCAACCTCAGTAAGGTTGAAGAAATATATATAAGTATCAGTAAATGGCTAATCCCGTATATAATCAACTCAATGAAAACAAAACACTCCAGAGACACGCTACTTTAAGGTGGTTTACCGCAAATGGTGAAGAGTCATATGTTTCAGAAGCGTTGGGTGCCGAACAACAAAAGCCTTCCACTCTGCTTTATTTATTTTGCCATCCTTGTCTATGTCAGCATCTTCAAATGTCTGCATAGTTCAGAAAAAAATACAGACATTCATGGAACCCAATCCTACACATAGGCATACTAACGTCAATCCTTAACAAAGTTTTCACCTTATCTATAATAGCTTCAACGGCTTCATTAGACACGGATAAACCTGACTCCAGTAAAGTGGCAACCACCATTTGCTTAACCTGAACATGTGCACGCAATGCATAGCTAACTAGCAGGTCAGTTCGAAGCATAAGCAACCAGGAGATCTTAAGATTAATGTTGGGGAACCCATGAGAAACTACACAGAAAGGAATAAGCACAGTTCCTACAACCCCCCTGGGGGGGTGGGGGGGAAAAAACAAAGGAGAAAGTCTAAGGAGATGCAACTATAAAAGTAATTCAGAAAAGTATAATACTCGGTCCCTGAGATAGATGAACCAGCATGAACATCTTCAGTCTGAACATATCAATTCTGATACTTACCTCATCCCGTTCAATATAACCGGTCTGTCTCAAATCATACAACTTGAATGCAACTGCAAATGCAGGGTAGATATCAACTATAGGAGCACACGGATACAGAACAAAATGAACAAAGTGCCAGCTGGATACTCACAGTTTACTTTGTCTTCCACAGGGGCACAGGGATGGAAGACGCTAAGTGCATGAACGAACTCCCCAAACTCTATAACACCATTTTTCTTCTCATCAAAAAGATCAAAAACCTAAATTACAGAGGTTATCACGAAATAAACCCAATGAGTTACATAATAATAGGAATAAGCCACCAACAGCTTCTGAATGAGAGCCTTGCTCGCCATTTTAAGGTTAGTAAAGGATTTAAAGGACTGCAAAAGTAAAGGAGGGAAGCAAGCAGCAGCTCTCGGTAACTTGTGTTTCATATAGATGAAGTCCAACAAAAAATAACTTGTGTTTTATCCAAAGAAACCCAAGAGCACCAAGGGCAGCTTAGAGTTTACACGACCAAGATGGATTGCCTCGGCTACATTTATAGGAGGCATAAACAGTGTGAAGAGAAGATACCCAACAGGACAACCTCTTAAACTAGCTAACTTATGAACTACGAATTAAGTGAAAAAACAAATGAAGGATGCCACAGCATTTGAAGTCTACTGAGCCGAAGCAACACCAATTTAGGAATACATGTTGGCTATTGACGGCAACCAACCATTAAGTAGACAAATTTCTCTTACTTTTATTTCGTGATTAGAAAAAGTGTGAGACTTCAGAAAAAAGAAATTACTGTTTAATTGTTTCTCTAGTACAAATAATGACAAAATTAAAAAAAAGATTTTCATCACTCATAATCCCGGCCCCTTCCCTCTGTCAAAACAGATACTGTTTATTTAGCATTTTCGTGGCGATTTGCTCGCGAGTTTTCATTTTCCCCTCTATTTCCGAAAGAACTCTTCAAGTTGACCTGATGTGGCTCTGTCAAAAAAATCAATCCAATGGACACTATGAATCTGATTGAGTGAAAATTGCCCCGATTGACATAAAAACAAAACGAGAATTACCCTGTCCAGGAAAAGATTCTTGCCCACCGCCTTTCTAAACAGCGCCAGCTGCAGTTCTTCCTGTAAAATCGGCAAGTGAATCACTCTTAAAATGAAGCACTATAGATGAGTAGATCGAACTCCAATTCACACTTGATCAACTTGCTAATACTTTGTCAGAACACTGATAATGGTGATTACAATAACAACTTGAACATCTTTGCACTTGCTCCTGGCAGACCATAAACTACTCTCGCTCTTTAATTAGGCAATTCTCTTTGTAAAATTCCGTAAGCAATTGGATAAGCAGCAACAATTTATAGGCCTAAGCTTATCAATCTCTGTGGAACTGATTGTGCTGCTATCTCCACATATTCAGCCACTCCACAACTCACACGGCGAGGAAAGCCCCAAAAATGCTACATCACCTTGTGGATCACGCCGTCGTCAATAATCGAGCCGCTCAACTTCTTATACAGCTCAAGCAGCGCTTCGATCTCGTTGACGGAAACTGCAGCGGAAGGAAAAGAAACACAACAGAACGATGCTCAATCAGTTCAACGTTCCGGCTAATCCTTCGTCATACAACGACAGTACAGGAACGGATGGAGAGAGAGAGAGACATGGCGTGTTCTTTGCGATGCGGGAGAGTTCGTCGAGGCTGTAGGAGTGCCTCTGGGGACGGTCGGAGACGAAGCAGCGCGAGATGTTCACGAACACGGCCTCGAGTAAGCCGAGGAGCGGTATCGCCAACGCGCACAGCCGCTCGCCGATCGTTAAAGAGCTCATCCCCTTGTCGGAATCGCCGGACCAGAAGCACACGGAAACGTCATCAGATCGACCAAAAGAAAAAAGAAAAAAATCCACGCGAAAGAAGAGAGGCGAAGGAGGAGGTCGGAAAAACGGAATTATCTCGTCGGAGAGAGGGACTTACCAGAGCGCTGTTCCAGGAAGCCATGGCCGTCCGTCCGTCCGGTCGCGGGGGCTGCGTATCAGCGACGACGAGCTGCTCCGCAACGGTTAGGCCTCTCGCTTCGGCTCCGGCCCATGCGGTCGCCGCGGCCGCGACTGGGAGCGGACGGCGGAGCAGGAGGGAGCCACGGGCGGCAAGGCAGTCACCAGTTATCCCGTCTTTTCCAAATATTACCAGACAACCTTTTCTTCTTATTTCCCACTTTTTTTCCAAATAACGCTATAAACATATATTTTACAATGCGAATTTTCGAAATAAATTTTAACTGTTATTACGATGCTAGTACTTCAATTTAGCAAGAAAAATCCTAACTCTAATTTCTTCTCAGATTTTTATTCTAAATCAAACCCAATATCCGAAACTAAAGATCCTCTCTCTCAGGAGGCGGAGAATTGAAAACATAAAATAATCCTCAGTATTTAGAAGGATATGCACTTAGCTCCCCATTTTTTAATTAGTCAGGTGAAATTTTCTAGCCCGATTCTTTTCGAATTTCAGAAAAAAAATACGAGATGAATATCTATAAATATATTAATGCATATCGTACTCTGGGATCGGGAACGTCAAAATGATTGACTGGGTTCCGTCTCCGCCAAAAAATACTTGACTTCTCTTGTCCTGCCAGCAACCGAGGGGCATCTAAGCGGTGGGCCAGACGAACCGTCGCATCCACCAGTGAATTTGAAAGATTGGGGTCCACGATGGCCACGACGCCTCCGCAGTCCGCACCAACCTTTCTCAAATTATCGTGGCGTCGCTGTCGTCCATCCCTCTGAGAGATCAGAACGACGTGGCCTGTTCCATCCGAAAATTAGACGATTAAAAAAAAATTAAAAAAATGGTCATTTCTCGAGTGCTTTTTTGGGCGCGGTCGCCGCACTCTTGGAGACAATTATTGACAAGCAGACAAAGGAAAAAAGCAAGAACGAAAGGGGACGGGGCCTCGAATTGTGTTAATTTAAGATGACGTGGCGTTGGGAAAAAGGCTGTTTTTCACGTTTTAAAAAAAAAAAAAAATTTAGCTCCCCTTAATAGAATATAACGAATGTGGCTTTCTTTTTCACCTTGCCGAGAAAGGTGACGTGGAGCGAGTGAAATGGATGGGGATGAGTTTCGACATCAACGTCCGCCGGGGGTTGCGTGTTGCTGAAAAGAGGAGTTGAGGAACAATCGTTCACGTAATCGCATCGTTCCCTTATTTATTTCAAGAAAAATGAAACATCTGAAAAGTTACTTTCGCGAAAAATATCGAATGATATTTACGTCAAGAAAACCAACTTATGATTATTATTGATATGTGATAAACTGAATTAATGAGAATAGAATTTGATGATTTATAAATAAAATTTATTAACGACTTAATAAATAAACAGCTTAAAGGAATTGACAAAAAATATAATCAATAATCTCGAATGCGACCGTCGGCGTAATGAAATAAAACAACCCTCAAGATAGTGGAATCGTATAAACTTTCGAAATAGTGGATTTCGTGAAATCGTCAAGATAGTAGAGTCAATATAATTGTTTGTAATCTCTATTGGTATCTAAGTTTTAAATAATTACATTTTACTCTTAAGAGACCGATGCATAAAAAATAAAAATAAAAACAAAACAAATCTTGTTATATTTCAATTCTTGTGTCATAGTCACAACAGTGGTTTATAGATATCTTGTCATCGATTAAATTTTGGTATATATTTTTCAAATACTTGTCATCAATTAACTTCCGATGTTGTGTCTTGTCGTTATCTTACTTTGTTGTCAATTAAATTTCGACAGAATATTATGTACTTTAACATCGACTAAATTTGGTTGAAGTATATCTATCTATCGATTCTTTATGTGTCTATGATATTTCATCTTTTGTATCGCCACAAAACCTGTCTCGTCTTAATAAAATCGAAAAATGATATTTAGTAAAAAGCATTTTGTCGTCTATACAAATTTCAGTGAAACATCTCTTTTGCACGCTTGATAAGATCAGTGTGGTCGCTTTGAGGATGTACAATCATTACAGCAAGGAACCAACCAAACCTGATCATGCTGAAAGTAACAACCCAACCTAGCAAGACCTTAGCAATTCCAGCAGTGGAAGAGACAAGTCAATGTGGGAATGTCAACATCCCGAAACACCTTATTGAAGAGCGAGCAATGGAGTTAGCATCGAGCCTACCTGTGGCCACCGTGAAGAGGCTGTTCGAGGAGTAGCAAAATGAGATGGCAAATCACATCATTAGACATCTATTTGATGTAATCAAGTCAGATGGCCATTAACGCAATCCACAATGCTATCTTGAGGCCCAGAACATTCAATCAACTCATACTGATCCAATAGGTGGCTATTCCTCTAACTCTCAATAAATTGAACATCATAAGTAATTTAGGCCAAGTAATCTCATCACCCAATAATTTTACAGAGGCCTAAAAAATTATATCAACCTTGAACCTAGTACCAAGATTGTCAAGTTTATTGACCTATCTACCCTACCTATCTACCCTGTACCTAGGGGCAAGAAGGCAAGTTGATAATCATAATCAATTACTTTGACTCATATTACAACAATTAGGTACCAACATAAGAATGGTTAAATTAATATATAGGAAGCCACAATATGATTGGATTGACACTATACCTCACCCAAAATAATTTAACACTCCCAATTTCATTATTTTCAATGGCAAAGATGATCAATTGACCGACAAACACATTAGTCGATTAATTGTCCAATATGGAGAGGCAGGAACAAATGAATTCCTAAGGCTTAGGTTGTTCCCATTTCTTTATCAAAAACTGCATTTACCTTGTATATAATTGTATCCCCCTAATTCGATCCATACTTGGGCTGAGATAAAAGCAACCGTTAAAAAAAAAATGTTCCTCGTGCAAAATAAATATAATCCAAAAATCATCATCATTTTCCAATTTGTGCTAGAACTTGGAATCGCGCCAGCAGTTCATGCCTCCCTTATGCCTCAGAAACAACATACTGGCCAAGACGAGAGAGGCCAACATAGACTACTCCCAAGTCCAAAATTTCATATTTTTTTTCAATTACTAATCTAACGAGCTCGACTTCTCTTCCCTCGCAACAAAATCTGTAAATTTTCATTGAAAATGAAACTTTTCAAAGGGATTCAACTTATTGAGATGAAGCCTATTGAGCTGGTTGAGGATCGTGAATTTTTTGCTGAAAATCTTATCTTGATCCTTGGTTTATTTAGAAGTAGTTTCTTAAAAGTTAAATAACTTTTAAACTCGATTATCGCACTGTTCATCCCAAAGAAAAAAAAAAGATGACGAAGTCATTAGACAGATTGTGATTTCGAACTATCTTGCACATTCAAATGAAGTAATGTATGTTTTTGTGCTCTATGGTCTAAAATGCCAAGGAAAAGCAAAATATCCGGAGAAGAAGGTAAAGGCCCAAATTGAAGCCTTTTGCAGAAAAGGGGTCACTGTCTAATAGCCCAACAAAAAAAGTGATTTACAAGCTCTCTGTCGTGGAAATCCAAATCTCGCAACCATTTCAATCTCGAAATCCTCGTACAAGTTCTATAAATCATTAAAAAAAAAAAAAAAAATGGAGCAGAAACAATGAGTTTTGCAAAGAAAATGTGCGTTGCACAAGTCCGTTTTTCTTTTTTTCTTTTTGGGTGTATATAGTGACATAAGTGACCTTATATTTTTTAAAAGAGTAGGAGATATATGTTAATAAAATAGGCATTAAGTTCGGAATTCGGATTACCTGCAAGATAAATGCCAAATTCGTCCCGTGCCCGTTCCCATGACCTCTCAACCCGTACCATATAGCGCAGGTAGCGGCTTATAAGACCCAACCCACTATCATCCCTACGTGATGTACACTTGCTTGATGATTTGTCAAGCCCAAAGTGTCGACTGGTAAACCGGCCCCTGAATTTGCCCACGTGATGCTGTCTTCCTCCCGTTCTCTCCCTGCTTTCTAGAATATGTAAATTGGTACACCATTAAAAATCTTAAATTGATATTCATATAACATATCTACTATCCTTTAATTTTTATTAAATTTTTCCATCAAATTGTTAAGTTGATAGTTAACGGATACATCAATTTGGGATATTATTTTTGGTTTGTTCCATTTTATGGTTCTTTTTTAGATTTTTCAAACGAACTTTTAATGTCATTGTAGTGCACTATGGCAAAAGCGAAAATCACAAGAAATTGATCGAAGGTAAATATCACAAATATACCAAAATTTTTAGTTTATAATAAATTTGTAATAGATGTATAGTTTGAGGTTTTTAATGGTCAAAAATTAATTTTAAATAAACTTATAACAACAAATATACAATTTGAGATTTTTTATGGTATTAACTCTATTTATGTTGAACAAAAATCTGTAATCTCTCTCCCCATAGGAGCTGCCAGGGCTTTGAGTAGAAGGAGCTTTCGCTTGTTCCGTAAATAATGAATGGTGGAGCTTCCGGCGGTGCCCGTGAAGGATATGTGCCTCCGCCGGAATTCCTGGAAGATGCGCAAGAAGCTCTGGTTGATCTCGATGCTTCCGGCTCCACTGAACTTTGGCTCATTCAGTGGCCTAGAAAGATGGTACCATGACCGCTCGCTGTCCTTGGCCTCTGTTTTCCTCTGACGAAATAAAGAACAATGCCGGATAGTACATGGCTTGTCTAGTCTTCTCGCGTCAAAATTGGATTTTGCTCTTCCGAGATTTTTATGTTGCGGGTTATGGGGGCTAGGAGATACCATCCAGCTCTATTTTCAGCTAGATGGCGTACGTCCGCACTATTTCGCAGTTTATTTACAGAAAGTGATTACCGTTCTTGCTTAAAAATTCCATCTTGAACGTTTTGGATTAGCATCTTGGCATGGATGATGTATGATTCTGGCGATACCCTTTTCTGGTCTAATGCAGGCTCCTAATTTTGATGGCCAAGAACTCCCAACTCAAACTCGATCACGACGGGAACTAGGGGACTTTTGAGGATTTTTCTGGTAATTGTTAATCCTTTTCATAGACGAACAAATTTTCTTATGCTTAGTAGGATTATATTAATGGCGTAACTTGCTTAGCTGTCTTGATGTGTTTTGCCCTATGTTGAAGGCAAGGAATGCGATTTGGTTAGTTCTGCTGCTCTAAAGCCCAGTACAACAGTTTTCACGTCCTCTTCCTCAGGGTATGCGTTACTACTCAATTTGATGCAGTTTATCATTTTTTCAGAGTTTTTCGGATGTGCCTTGAGTAGAATAGTCAAGCGCCTTACGTTTATGTTAATGTGTTGTGTGAATTATACTCTAATAGGGAAGTACATTTCCTTCTCATGTTCATCTATCATGCGCAGTGGGCTGTGTCATACTTGATATGTTCTAAGGCAAATCAGCAAAAGTGGCTTCCTCTGATATTTGCTCTTCGATAATTTGCTGATGCAAGTCACCAATCAACTTCCAGAAACAGAAGGCGTGAAAATGAAAAAAGAAACTACTTTGTGGAGCTAAACTCCAGTGATAATTCTTCCATCAATTGCAATGAGTGTGTTGGCCAATTTGCAGAGCCAGGAGTCGAGGCGCAACAATTTATCTGAAATCCAGATCAGTTTAGGCTAGCAGCAAGCAGTCTATTACCTGAGACATCTACTACCAATTTATTATAACCTAGGCACTCTTCAGTCGTAGTATCAATTGCTTCCATATTGTTCTTGTCTTGTTTTTTGGTCACACTGGTTTCTTATTATTCATGTTTGATTTGATAGACAAACTTTACTACATCTGCTTAAAGCGCACAGTATCGATTGAGGCTACATGGTTGGAACTGGATTGAATGTCCCTTTCACACTTCTTTTGCCTGCTTAGCCATGCACTTCACTTGATACTTTCTTAAATATTGCATATTATGTTGTCTCTGCATTCTTTTATTCTATGACCTCCGGTGCCTGCGTTTGCTGATATCTGGTTGCATTGTGTACGCGTTATGATTTACTGGGTGGAGATTTTTTTTATTTAATATCATTAATTTGAGCAGCTGTTTTTCCAAGTTTAGTACTCAGATTGGGATGAATGTTCTCTCCACCGGCATTATTAAGTTTAGCTGGTCTGCATTCAGTTGTAGTTCGCTTTGCTTCTTAAAGATAATGCTTCCTATTTTTAACAGTTGGGAAGATTTCAAGGAGAGTCTCCCTGGTCTACTATTAAGATCCTAGTAAGCGCAAGAAACTCGCTTCTGATGATTTAAAATCGTTGCATCAGGAACCATTCGGAACGTCAGTTACAGATGCCTTCTGTCAATTTTCCTGTGTGACAACAAACAGCAAATGGAGAGGTTCACGTTCATCCAGAGGAGCGGTCGGCAGGAAAGCGGTGTAGCTGATGCTGAAGAGCCATCGAAAACTTACAAGGAGACATCCTCGTGAGTCCACTGCTTACTCGGGTTTGGGGAATAGTATTCGAGACTCAGGGCATGGTCATGGCAGGGCAACAACATCTGCAGGATTCTCGGAGAATTCTCGATATCACGGTTCAGCTGCTTCATCTCAAGCGATGGAGCATTCTGTCAAGAAATCGAAGGACGGTGTTTTCTTGCCGAGCATAACTTCTGAATTGGAGCAAGGGGTTATGTTCATTGACATATGTTGTTGTTTTTTTTTTTTTTTTTTTAAGTTGCCGCTTCCTAGAGTTCATTAGATCTTTTAATGATGGAGTCTTTCCTTAAGCCAGGGCTTGGGAAGGCAATCACGGAGATTAGACCTTTCACCAACCCATGTCGTTCTTGTTGTTGGTGACCCGCTGTTAATTTCTTCGACTACCGCCAAGTCATGAAATTTTAAACTCGATATTTTTTACTGAAATTTTTTGCAAAGGAAATATGAATTGTGCAAGTCTTCTTTTCTTTTTCGGGTGCACATAGTTACATAAGAAACATGTTATTAAAATCGACCCTAAGTTGGGACATCGGCCGCAAGATAAATACCAAATTCGTCCTGTGCCTGTCTCACAATCCTATTCAAACTGTAACGGATGGGGTAGGTAGCTTATAAGACCCAACCCACTACTCTTATGGGGTACATTTGCTTGATGATTTGTCAAGCCCCAAAAAATCAGCTTATAAGGGAAGATTGAAGCACTTCGAGAGATAAATAAAAAGGGTAAACAATATATTCACAGGTGGGTTATATTCTTTTGTGCTCGTCGACAATGCAAAAGGACATTGACGATAAAAAATAATGTAAATCCACTTGCGCCAAGATTCGATGCTTACCGAGCCAGATTGAAACGGCAGCGGCATGACAAGATAGAAACCATATCAAGTTACGAAACGAAGGGGAAAGGTACGAGAGCGTAGAGCCAACGAAGGAAGGGGCCCGAAGCTGGATTCCATCGATCGTCCAATCTCCAGACATATCCATTTCCAGAGTATATAGTGGGAGTCGGCATCACCGAATCGCACCATTCATCGAAAAAACATCCGTGCCCCAGCTCGCTCGCAAGCAGCTAGCGCCCTACGTTCCAAGCGCTAACAATCTACCGAAGCGAGAGAAGGATCTTTTCGCAGTCTTGTCGATGGAAAAAGCCCGAAATCATCACTTCCCATGTGTCTCCAAGGGCCAAGGGACGAGCAGAAGCGGGTTGTAATTTCAGTACTCACCACATGCAATGATGGGCAAAGGGCGGACCTTCGATGGGGGCATTTCCCCCTTCTCGTTTTCGCAACTAAAAGCAGAGAGCGCGATCATCGATCCCTCTAGCCCCTCGAACTGGGTACTTTGGGGGGCGGTTTGGAACAGGTGTAAAGGCGTTCTCCCTTTTTTCCCCCCTTGACCTTTTCCTTTTAGCTTTTCACAATCATTGATGCCAAAGAGCTCCATCCATAGAGGCGTGTCTGTTAGTCTAAGCCTAGATCCTAGTTTCCCAAATTCCTCAAGTGCTGTGCTTAAAAATTGATCTTCAAAGTGTGATGGAGGCGAAATGAACTATTGAAATTTCTCGGAATTGCCTGGTGACGATGCAATTAGCATTGATGCATCCATCCATGGAAATGGGTTGCATATGAAATGAGAAGTTTTAATATTTCACACGATGAAATTATAGGCCGACTTTCGTTAGCGTGATAGTGCAATTTGGCTCCGAGATAACTTTATTTGTCTTTGCCTTCTATTTTTCTTTCCACACTAATCAGGACACAAGCATAGAAGGCACGATCACTTCATAATTTTTATGAAAAGATTGAAATTCGGATCTTAAATTCCTTGAATAATTCGCATGGAGCTTGTAAGGTTTGTAGTTTTGAACAAATGACCTTTAATTCATGAATTGGAAATCTATCGGCATTGCAACCGACATTACCAACTCAGAGATTAAATTCATTTACCCTAACAATCAATACACATCATCACTGGATAATTTTTACCGAAAGAAGCAAACTTCCTCTGTTGATCGCGATACATTTCATGTCCCCGTACAAGGCAATCGAATCCCAAAATTTATCTAAATTACTACCGTGGATTCCATTAACTCCGTCCAATTCGTACCAATTTCCTTAATTGAACCATCCCAATTACCACAAAAAGGGGGAAAAGTAGACGTGGGGGTTGGGGGCGCACTTGGAGCCCATGCACCTCACCCCCACCATATAAACCCCCCACGCCCATTGACCACCCCCCACGTTCTCTCCCCTAATCCTGCACTCTTCCCCCCAATCCTCTTCCTCCGTCTACTCCAATCTCCGATCAATCACCGGCGAATCGCGAAAAAACCCTAGCCCAGTCCACACGAAAATGACCACGTACGGCACAATCCCGGCCTCCTCCTCCTCCACGCCGGCGGCCAACCTCGAGTACATCGCCCGCGCCAAGGAGCGGATCAGGTCCGGCCTCGCCGAGCGCCGCCCCTGGAAGCTCATGTTCGACTTCCGCGCCCTCCGGTTCCCCGCCAACTTCCCCGACGCCCTGTCCAGAGTGCGGACCAACCTCTCCTTCTTCCGCACCAACTACGCCATGGTCTTCCTCCTCATCCTCTTCCTCAGCCTCCTCTGGCACCCGATCTCGCTCATCGTCTTCATCGTCATGATGGCCGCGTGGCTCTTCCTCTACTTCCTCCGGGACGAGCCCCTCGTGGTGTTCGGCCGCACGATCGACGACCGCGTGATCCTGGCCGTGATGTCGGTGCTCACGATCGTGTTCCTGCTGCTGACGCACGCGACGGTGAACATCCTGGTGGCGATCCTGATCGGGGCCGTCGTGGTGGTGCTGCACGCGGCGATGAGGAAGACGGACGACCTGTCCGGCGACGAGGAAGCCGCGGGGACGCGTGGGCTGATGGGGAGCGTCGGATCGCCATCTTCGTGACCCTTTGGACTGTTTGTTGTGACTCGAATTTTTTCGTTTTTTTCTTCTTTTATTTTATTTTTTCACACCGATTCGCCTCTTTTTATTTGTAATTTTTATTTATTTCCCGATTGGAGTGGCTTCGTGTTTTGTACGACAGAGGTTCGATTAGGAAAAGGTGTTCGTCTTCCTCGGATTCTACGATTTTAGTTATGTTTGCGTGGGAAGTTTGGGAGTTGGATGAACAAAATGTTGGCAATTTCAGATTTTGTGTGTGTAAGTTTAGGCACTCTGTATACACCTCTCGAATTAGATGCGCAACGTTGGTGTGTTTGTGTGCGATGCATTTCAATAAACGAGACGGCCCAAATTCGGGATCCGAGGGGACTTGAGCATGGCGGTCTATCTTCTCGTGACATAGTTTAAGCCGCATTGGCAATTGATCCCTTTTGATGACTCAATTGAAAAATAATATAGATGGTTCTTGAACTTAATTTCCATGTATAATATAATCCTTGGATATGTATTTTTTATACTCTTATCAATTTAATCCTTAAATATATGAATATGTTCAAAGTCGCGTCTAAATTTCAATTAATAAAATAGCAGCATAGAGCATTTTCATATAATTCAAAACTACATTGAATATGTAATAAAAATTGAACGGCTATATTTGACAAACTGAAAGTTCGAAGACTAAATTGTGCATATATTTAAGTTTCGGATCATTTTCAAATAATTAAAATCTTGGAGATCATATATATATATATATATAGGAATAAAATTTATGGATAATTTATCTCATTATCTCTAAACGAATCGATGTGGATTGATTGCATCATTCTTGTAATTTAATTTCTGGCAACTTCCTGGGAGGGAGAGAGCGGATGGAGGAGCCCACTGCCTGAGATGCAATAGCGTCGTGCACGATCAAGAAAGGGCCGATCCAAGTGGCATCCGATTTCTCCGGTGATGATTTATTGAGAAAGGGGCCCCTTTAGGCACACGTGGACGCAAACCATCCACCAACTTAACCTAAACAATTTTATCGGTACCACTACCAATACATAATTGATCTCTCTTTCTCTTGACTGATTCGTCCTTGTCGAGGAGAAGAGGTGAGCTGTTGAGCTAGGACCTCCATAATTTGATGGACTATATAACTTTTTTGGGAAATACAATTGATTTAAAAAAGAAGAAGCTTTTGAACCCTTTATTTTGCTGAGAATTTGAAACTGTTGCAATCTTACGTGATGCAAAGCACCCAAAAATCCTAAAATTATTGTAATTGTGTCAATTCGGTAATAATTTATTTATTTTTTTGGCAAATTTAGTTTTAACATTTTATAACTATGTCAATTCAGTTTATCCTGTTAAATTTGGCCACTCGATATTGACATAAATGTCAACTAATGCCAATTGTTCAGCAAATGTTGATACAGTACATCTTTTATTTTTTTTTCTTTTCTTTTCCAAGTGTTCTTCTTCCATTATTGTTCTTCTTCCCCCAATAATGGTCGGCAAGTGATGTGGCTCCAACAAGACTCACCAACTCTTAGGCAAGTGGTGGCAAAGCCTTCAAAGATGGCCAGCAAGGGTTGTAGCCCTCATCAGTGGCCTTGCCCATAACTAGGGCGTGGCCTAGGTGCTAACAACGAGGTAACTTCATTAGATCTGGGCAAAGGCCAGCCTCACCAAGGCCATGGCAACCTTCACCCATGCTTCTTGTTCTCTCCTCCTCAATGTCACTGACGAGCTCACTTCTACTTTGGGGGTGAGCTCTTCTCATGTAGATGGCTCTCGATTGGAGCTGATGCATTGGTTATGGAAAAAAATCACAATGCCATCGCGATCTTAATTACCTACCTTAATCACACCTCCCCCGGAGCAAAAAGGAGCTCATCAACAACGTGGAGGAAAAGGAGAGGAGGGGTTTGGGTGAAGGTCGCCATGGCCCTACTAGTTGCGAGTGAGGCCGCCATTGCCCACAGCAAGGCCATGGCCTCACCATGAGGACCACCACCCTCACCAGCCAATGTAAGGGGAAGAAGAAGAACAACAGAGGAAGAAAAAGAAAAAAGAATAATAAATAATTATTAAAAAAAATCATCATGTCTTCGCCAAATGGCTGATGTGAGTTGGCCAAATTTAGCAAAATGGATTAAAATTGGCATAATTGTAAAAAGTTTAAGGATAAATTAGTCAAAAAAAAGTTTAAAATTGAATTAATATAATTGCAATGGGTAATTAGTTTTATATGAATATTAATTCGCTGGAGCATATCTAATTTTTATAGTAATTTTGTAAAGCTAAAAGTCTTCTTCTTTTACCCTTTTTATCTTTCTCTCTAAATGGATTAGAGGAAAAACCGATGAAGTTGAGCTTATATATTGAATGAAAACGAAGCATCGTGGATCTTATATTCGACGGAAGAGAAAACAAAGCCTAAATCGAATACCGTTTGAACATTTTAGAGGAGTAAAAAAAAGTATCATTTAAATGAAGAAGTATTTAATCTAATATCATAATTTTCTCGAGAGACTCAACAAATTGTTTAATTAGGTTCTTTTTCTTGGAAATATCGTTTAAATGAAGAAGTATTTAACCTAATATAATAATTTTCTCGAGAGGCTCAACAAATTGTCTAATTGGGTTCTTTTTCTTGAGTCTTTAGCTTTCAATGTTAAGAATGGATAGAATGCATAGGGATTCTACATGATTAATTGTAAAAGAAACAAAAATAGTTTTCTTTAGTTGAAAAAAAAAAGAAAAAAAATAGAATACATTTTGACTAATTGGATAAGGGGCTATTTGTTTGGTTTTTATTTATACTTTCCGGAACACAATTTTTGTTCTTTTATTATAGGAAAAAGAATAAGAATAGAAACGCATTTATTTATACCCTTATTCCTCAGGATAAAAATAAGAACAAGAAACTCTTGTTCCCGAGAACACTTTCGAAAAACGATTTTTCTCTTTCTTATTTTTTCCTTCTCTTTCTTTTCTTCTTCTTCTTTTTTCTTTGGCTAGTCGCCATTCTTGGCCATAGCCAGCGACCGACTATCGAGGGCCGACGACCTCACCAAAATGTCATCGACCCTCGGTAAGGCCGAGCTTGCCCGGCCACCAACGAGGCTCGACCTCTCTAAATTTGGGCGAGCTCAAGCTCGCCCAAATCCGGTGAGCCTCGTTGTGGCTAGGCGAGGCCGCCGACCCTCGTTGGCCGGTCGTCGATCATGGCCGAGATCGGCGACCGGCCCGAAGGAAGAAAAAGAAAAAAATTAAAAATTAAAAGGAAAATTATATAAGTTTATTAAACATGTTTATGTCCTTCTTCTATTTTAAAAACATAAATTTTATGTAGTTATCAAATGCGTTCTTCTGTTAAAAAATGATTCCCTTCAACAAAAATAATTTTTTCTATTTCTGTTTTTTGAAATATTTTTTTAACAGAAACGGTACCAATTGCTTCCTAATCTGCCCAAATATATATATTATCCTCCACTGCAATTATTCCGGTGGAAAAGGAAAAAAATTAGAGAGAAAACGAAAACTCTTGGGGAGCTCTTACTTCACCGGAACCTCGCCGCTCCTTTCCTCCTCTCCAAAACCCCTCGCCGCCGCCGACGGAGCTCCTGGGCCACGCTGTCTCACGGCCGGAATGTCGCACCAGCCGTACGATCCCTACTACCCGGCAGTCGCGCCTCCGATGCAGGACTACGGCGCGGGCTTCGCCGGCGGGGAAAAGGGGCTGATCAACACGCTCTTCGTCTCCGGACTCCCCGACGACGTGAAGGCGCGCGAGATTCATAACCTCTTCCGCCGTCGCCCGGGTTTCGACTCCTGCCAGCTCAAGTACACCGGCCGTGGTAATCAGGTTGGTTTCAACTGCCTATTTAATCCTCGAGGAAAAATTTCATTCCTTCATTTTCTGGCGCGACCGTTCGGGGATAGGAGATGGGGGGGTGGAGATGTCTTTAAATGGATGTTTCGTTAGTGGGTATCCTTTGTTTCTTGAGATGATTTTGTGTGATTGTCTTATGGAATGAGGATGGATGAGATAAAATGCACAGTGAGTGTTTGTGTTAATTCAGCTTCTAGTTCACAATCACCGCCCTCTAATTCGATTTCGAGACTTGCCAGTTTGGTCATTTAGTGATGGAAGATGAAAAAGTGAGTTCATTCACATACCCGATATATAAGGTGTAGTTGCTAATTTGCTTTGTGTTGGTTTTGTACATTTATGTTTTGGGAAATCAGATTAGGGAGGAGAATGCACTCTATTGGAGTAATTTGCTATTTTTATACCGCAGCTAATATTTGCTCTTTCCATGCAGGTGGTTGCTTTTGCTACATTTTTCAACCATCAATCAGCTATAGCAGCATTGCATGCCTTAAATGTGAGTGCCATTTTCATTTGTTGGGTATTTTTGTACTTGGCAACCTCCAATGGATGGATGGCTATATTTGCTGACCTCACGTTAAATAATGCAATTTCCAATTACCACTTGTCTTTTGTGAGTATGTTAGAGTAATGATTAGCTCATATTGGATTATCTTGCTGAAAACTGCTGTCAGTCTTGCTGTCTGTTTAGAATTCAGATTGTTTGATTCCTTGTGTTCATAGTGCAATTCATTTGGATGATGCATATAGGGCGTCAAATTCGATCCCCAAAGTGGATCCAGTTTGCATATAGAGCTAGCCAGATCCAACTCAAGGCGAAAACGTAAACCAGGTGAGCTTTTGTGTGTCGCATTTTGTTTCTTGAATATGGTTTGCTGTTTTTGCTACCTTTCATTGTGGGTCATCTATCGTGTTGTTATTTCTTTTTGTCTGGACAGGTAGCGGACCTTATGTTGTTATAGATAATAGAAGTAATGAGGCATCAGATGCACGAGAACCTTCAAGTAATGATGATGGTAATTTGCCCCTTTAATTTCTTGTTTCCATGTCTCTTTTGCTCCAGGCTGTCTTTTTTTGTCCTTAACATGTAACCATGTTTCCCAATGGGATGTGGAGGTTCTACTGCTGGAGCTTGATTCTATTGCTCACAAGATTATCCTGTATATGCTTGTCTGTTCAGGAGACTCTGAATCAGAGGATCCTTCCAAGGATGATAATCATGAATCCGGCAATGAGGATGATTCAGAGACTGCAAAAAGGTTGGAAGTGCTCAAGCATCGCAGTAATTGCCTTTAACATGTTGATCTTTTAATTTTTTGTTTTAGGATCTAGCTATCACCAGACATGTTCATTTTGTTGCCTTTTGTATCTCCGTTGTTAAGTCTGGCTTTCTTTCTGGTAACCTACAGTGGTGAGACAACAGGTGCTGATGGCACTGCAGCGGTCGAGAATGTAAGTGAAAGCATCTGTCTAATCATGCACATTTTCTTTGCTAAGTGGCGACTCTCTTTTTCCTTTGTCATATGTTCTGGTTTTCTTTGGATTTAAATATGAAACATGGGACCCATTTTATGTGATGACTTTCTTTGCGAAGTTAAATTTCTCTGATCCTTTTTTTTTTTTGCCTTCAAGAAAGTTGTTTGCTTAAATCAAATCAAGGTGTGGAGGTTTATGTCTTTCAACTGGTGCTATAATTGTTCAGTGATCAGATATGAGAGTTGTAGTCATAGCAATTAATCACGATTTGAGTTGCAAATTTCCAGTTCACTGTTGAGCATTTAATCTCAGCTGTGGGGTTTTCAATTTTGGTTCTTTTAGATAAGCTTAATTAAATGATCTAGCTCATCTAGATCTCATTCGTTCGCCAGTAATGCTTTTTCCTTGATATTTATGATTTTGACTGGCCTCCCCGGTTTATGCATTGCAGCTGTCAGAGAAGCCTGTGGATGGGAATGTCAATCCATGTTCGACTTTGTTTATAGCGAACCTGGGTCCAAATTGCACGGAGGAAGAACTGACACAGGCGCTCTCCCAGTAAGTTACTGTATCCCCTCTTGATTGATTTTCGCTTTTGGATTTTATGATATCTGCAGTTCTCTGGATAGTTGCAGTATCCATCTTGTTGCTTTTGTCATAGACCCATTTCTTTGGTGTCAGATATGCTGGATTCAAGATGGTTAAAATACGTGGCCGAAGCGGAATGCCTGTTGCGTTTGCTGATTTTGAGGTATCATGTATAGAATCTTTTTGAGTGATAACTACATGATCAGTTGAAGCATGCTTTTCCACAGCATAGACATATAGCTAGAAATCACAAGCTTATGAGGCACTTCTATTGCTCTTTCCTTTCATTTCCCTGGAACGACTGAATATTTGGTACCCAAGAAGGACGTTTAATATCAGATCTCACCCTGCTCTTCATATTACTGGCAGGAAATCGAGCAAGCTAGCAAGGCCATGGAGGAGCTTCAGGGTAGCCAGTTAGCATCATCGGACCGTGGTGGCATGAACATAGAGTAACTCAGCTTCACATTCTTTCGATTTTCCTGTTCACTCAATTGTGCATTTCCCAGTAGCACTGTGACTGAACCGTGGCTTATGAATTCCTTTTCTAGGTATGCGAGGTCCAAAATGAGGAAGCATTAGAAATCAGGGAAGAGGATGACAAAGCTTCTCGATTCGTCAAAATTCAGCCAAATGATGCATGAAGCACAACTGAAAGTTTTGCTGTGATTTTTTTTTTTTTTTTAATATGGTTTTATGGCTGTAATATCTTTTGGCGTTTCCAGTATGATAGAATCATTTTCTGTTTACTACCTTCCTTTAGTCAACACTATTGTACCATAACCATTTTGATATTTCTTACCTTTGTTTTTGTTTGGTAAAATGTTTTCCTCCGTCTTATAACTTAAAAGGGGCGAAGGCGATGCTTATTGGAGCCTCCATACTGAAAACCATCGTTCTATCTCATGATACAGCGGTCCGTGAATTGTTCAAAGCAGCTTCCTGGGGAGGAAACTAACGTTGGCTGGTTACATTACTCCGAAATGAAATGAAAATCCGCCATATGAACAAACTTTGTAAAGGCTTGAAAGCGGTAGGACTAGAAGGCCGATCTTTTCAATTCGCTTTGGTTGATTTCGTGTAAGTTTAAATCATTTTGTCATATGAGACTCTGCAAGAAGAAGAATTTTGATGATTATGCAGAACGCGAATTTCATGAATGGTGACACAACATCGGCAGCGGTGCCTGGGCTTTCGGGCAGATTGTAGGCGACGTCAGGCCTCATCACCTTGGGCTTTGCTCAAGGCTGGTGTTCTACTTGATTTAGACTTTCAACTTTCTCGAGATTAGCATTTGGCTGAAAGTTACTCCAAAAGATTTGTTAAATACCTCAATATTTTCCCAAAGGGTGTTCGAGACCGAAAGTCAATCGAAAAAGTTAAATCAAATACGCCCTGAATTTATTTGTCACAATGTCAAAATGCACCAGTCAGAGGCAAACCATGAATCTAGTCCATCAGGGGTCACATTTGTTTTGCATATTGCTCAGGGCAGGCATAAAAAACAGAGAACAAAACGAAACGAATTGAATGGAATTTGAATCTCCTGTCGTGCAAGGACACCTCTGGCCGAACGGTCAGCATGGCCCTGCCCCACTTGAACAGAGAGATGGCAAAGACGAAATCAAACGAATTGAATCCAGGGGGACTCGCTGACAGCATTTTCAATTTCTGCGACAGCCCCTCGCATTTAATATGGTCAGAGGCCTAAATTGTCTCCTCCTGCAGATTAAAAAACGATTAGAGAAAAAGATTATTGGGGTGAACCAGGCGGCATTAAGCTGCCCACGCAATAAATGCCTGGCACGTCCTGTTCGCGTCGTGAAACTCCCGAGCCATTGCTTTGTCGTTGTCGGTACAAGGACTTCGCAATGAATGGCCTGCACGTCCCGGTCCGTTTTTCGGAACTCACAGTTCTTTTGTCTTTGTTGGGAAACACCACCGCCCCCGCCCCCACCCCCTTCTCTCTCTCAGTTGAATCTCAGTTGTCCCCATTTTTAAATGTTCGAATTTCTACTTTGGACTACAAAGCCGAATCCAAGAAGCACCCAATGCATGTCCGCTTGCCGTTTTCCTTCGTCTGTCTGCTCCTCGAGGTAAGACAAAATTCATATATTTAGCACCAGAGCACTGATCAGCCCTCAGTGGCCAACACACAGAGAGAGAGAGAGAGAGAGAGAGAGAGATGCATTCTTGATTTAACCATTTAACTATAATATATGACATACTTCCAAACTTTCACATCTTAGCATTCACTATTCAAAGAATTACACTAGCATGCTATTCCCTACTCTCCTTAAGCACTGTACACAACCAAAATTTTTTAGATAGACCCAAAAAATTATGCAAAATGGCAAATAACTCTTGCCATATAGAACTGGATGAGCCTCTCCTCACATCTCATCTTCACATGATATCCTCCTGGCCATCTCCCGCTACTTGATAGAGAGCCTCCGTGTTTTGTGGCTCAGCTTCCCGCTAAATGCTTCAGTTGCTTCGTTCAGTAAGGAACCGCTGTGATAATGCTGTGGCTGCTGCTCTGCCCAAAGTCGTCCGCTCCGGCTTCCTGCATCAGACCCTGGAGTTGACATGTAATTGATGTCGACAAGCATATCGCCTTCAAGAATGCGCAGCACCTTCTCCCATAGAAGAGACATAAAACCATTAGTTTGAATGACTAACCACCCATACTATATTATTATCCACAGAAAATCTAAGCATTTGTTCCTGAAACCCTTCTCAGAATTTGAAGATTCCATAGAATTCAGGCTAACTTCTGTTACGAATTCTCAAGTGCTTAATTCTTAAGATTCCATACTAATTCCACTCAAGTTCTGAATGCTGTAAGCTTGTTTTCTGTCTATCTTTTCTGATGGATTTTCCATACCTGTGACATGCGAGGCCTAGAATGAGGATCGCGCCGTATGCATAGCGATGCAGCATGGAGCATGCAGCAAACCTCGTCCTCGGAATAGTGATTTTCCAGTCGTGGATCTATCAGCTGATCCATTGCAAATTCTTCCAACAGTGGACGAGCCTGGTGAATAGTTATACATAAGTTATGAGCAGAACATGGAAAATTACCAATGAAGAGAGCACAATATCATGTGAAGTGATAATTTCGCATCAGATTCGTTTGAAAGACACTGGACATCTAAAATCACTATTTTTCGGAGTCATACCCACTCAGTTAAAAATTGCTGACCCTTGGGCCGATCAACGTCCACAGCTCTTCTCCCAGTAACAAGCTCCACCAACACCACCCCGAATGAATATACATCAGCTTTCTCTGTGATTTGTCCACTTTGAGCATATTCTGGAGCTAGATATCTATAAATGAAAGTAGGTTGAATAAATTTTCCAATCTCGCAGATGTCTAGAAAATAAAGCAACTGTTAATGTCAATTACACACCCAAAGGTCCCAATTACTCTTGTTTCAACACCAGTGCGTCCATCAGGCTGCCACCGAGCAAGGCCAAAATCCCCTACCTTGTGAAAGAACCAATCGGTCAAGCATCAACACACCACATCCTCAAATTATAAGTACTATATCCAGAAATTAAGAGCTAGAATATTCTCCGGAAGATCGCATATGGAAAGGCCCATAGCTTCAACGACAAAGGTGAAAACATCAATAAATCCAGAATAATAGATCATGACTGTACCAGTGGTTCAAAATCATGAGTTATGAGGATGTTATTGGGACGCATGTCACG
This sequence comes from Eucalyptus grandis, assembly GCF_016545825.1. Taxonomy (NCBI): domain Eukaryota; kingdom Viridiplantae; phylum Streptophyta; class Magnoliopsida; order Myrtales; family Myrtaceae; genus Eucalyptus; species Eucalyptus grandis. The sequence goes on along the minus strand of NC_052617.1, from coordinate 42,482,353 downwards.
ATGGACAATACAACCCACTCTGCACTCTTCATGAAGATATCGCAAACCTCGAGCAGCTCCAACAGCAATCTTTTGCCGTGCCGACCATTCTAATGTCTCTTGATGACATCCTGAAACAGCAAAATTGTCGATTAGTTACATAAGACAAGTTGAGAATATCAACCTCTTGACAGTTCATTATTCCAGTCAACAAACAGGTGAACAAGGGGTTAATGCCAATGTAAAGCTAAGAAATAACAACTTCCATTTCGACATTTCTTTTAGCCATCCACTGCAATAGTAAAGAGAATTACCATATAGATGTGAATCCAGGGAACCGTTGCAGATATACTCATACACCAGTAATCTTCTTTTGTCCTCTATACAGAACCCAATCAGCATGACAACGTTTCGGTGCTGAGCACAGCTCAGGACTTCAACCTCCGAGCAGAACTCGTGGTCACCCTGAGAACTAGCCAATTTGTGTTGCTTGACAGCAACTATCTGACCATCTGGAAGTACCCCTCTATGAACAGATCCAAAACCACCTTCAGCCAAGAAATTAGCCCGTGAAAAACCGCCAGTTGCAAGCTCTAGCTCAGCATAGCTGAACCATCTTGGGGGTTTTCCAAAAACAGGAGATTTATTTTGACATATTGAGCACAATGGAGGGGGGCCACTGGGCTTATTTCTGGACAGTGAGATTGCTCCTCTCAAATTTCCACCTATGTCCATATTATCCCTGTAGTCTGGCAGTTGAATCAGATCATCTTCATTGCTTCTAGCAAACTTACTTGGCATATCCTTGGTCATTAATGCCTGCACTGTGTCATTAGCTCTCTGAAAATTCTGTCCAAAATGAACAGAATCGTGACAATTAGAATTAAGTAATTCTGCCATCAATGGTTGAAATCTCCAGCTCGTTGAAGCTAGAGATAAATTTTCATTGTCTGAGTCTGAGCTACTACATTCATCAACATCCCTGGTTTCCTTCACTACAGAAGGGGCATTCTTTTTTATGTCTGCATTCACGTATTGAATGAGACAGGGTGAAGTTCCAGGGTCAGAGCTTGACACTGATGAAGCTCCAGCTTCAGTAGAAGTGAATGGTGTCCCTAACTCTGGACTACTGGTTGGAGTGACAACTGGCCCACGGACAGAATTCGTGGCTTCATGCTGAATTTTGCGATGTTTATCAGATGCTTCATCCAGTTCAGATGGCGGGGGTTGAGCTTCAATCTCCTTCTTCGGCGATCCCGTCAAATTCAAGCGAAGAACTTTCGCCTGAGACCGTTTCATTACAACAATGTTGCATTGCAGCTCTTCCATGCATCGTTTTTCCTCAGGTTTTAACTGTCTGTTAAAAGTAAGCAAGAATAGACCAAACAAAGGTATGTCAAGACTAATGGGACCACCTGCATCAGTAATCTTGTATTCAAAACCTCCCAAATTTTTCTATTTCTTTTAACAGGGAAAATAGATGATTACTTGTCCAACACAACCCAACTTGCATGAGCTTTCTTTGCCTCTGCAGCCACTGCTCCGCACGGCGAGCCAGAGACAATTCTTATCTTAACATTTATCTGTGCAAAAGAGGTGGGAGGCGTTATGTGATGAGAAGAAAACAGAAAAACACCATAAAACAAATTTCATCAATGAGTATTGACCTTATTTGGGTCGTACACATCATGAAGCTGAAGGATCATTTGGGAGCAAGAATCAGTTATGTCAATCTTCTGCTCCGTACTTGAACCTAAATGGGACTTCCGATGGCCACTGGCACAGTCCCCTGCAAACCTTGGGAAACCCCATAACTTTCTTCCTGGAAAATTTGTAATGGAATCGCTGTTAGGTAGTATGGTTATGACAGGATTTGTGTGGAAACAATGAACGCAGTGGTTGAATTTAGTAAGACAAAAATCAGCAGGCAGAAAATATTTGGGGAGAAAATCTCAATCTCATAACGCTGAAAAATCGGGATATACATTGTTCCAGGAATTAAAACCAAGTGATACATGACAATGAAGAAATTCAGACAAGTTGCATCCGTCAACATTCATTAGCACAAAGTACCCTCTCAAATCATCCTTAGCAGGTAGAGAGTCTTAAGAGATACAAAAGCAGAGCTAGAAAAAAGGTCAAAACAATGTCCTTTAGAGCAATATTTCTGTGGCTGAAGTAGGCCAACAAGCTCAAGTAGAAAAATGCACCATCCAATTTTATCAACCATTAAGAGCCTGAAGAAAAGTTCACATGATACAACTGAACAACAGAAAGGAGGGATGATTGCATCATGACATAACAGAAACTTACCTGAACTTTGGGAAGAAACCACAACCAGCAGGGTAATGCAATCCCCAGGTTGAACGACATGAGTCAAAGCCCACACGAGAGCTGTCTTCGGAATCTCCTTCGAGGCCTTAACAGCAACCACCACCTTCTCAGCAACATCACCGTTGCCCTTTTCCAGCTTCCCTCTCTTCTGTTCTCTACTCATTGCCAAATAAAATCTCAGTTGTCTTCTGCGACAGAGTTGCTCACTTCCCAAACCAAAATTGCACCTTAATAAGCTCGAAAAGCACGTATTAGAGGACAAGGGAAAAACTTCCACATTGGACGCGTCTGATCCAGCGTTTCTTGTTCGGCAAATCAAGCTTGGAGCAACCAATCAAACCCTTATCATTATTGATCTGCCCCCACCACGGCGAGATTCGGCGACATGTACCACCGGAAGGAAAAAAACTATTCCACTAGAAAACAGCAGTTCTTGGAATGACAAGACCCTTTTCACCGGTTGACAAGAAACCCTCCAGAATAACGGAAAAGCCAACTCGATGGACAATAAAAAAATGAACTAACGTGGAAGAACCCCCTTGCTCCAGAAGGTGAAAATCGAGCACGAATATTCCCAAAGTGGAAACCGATGAGCTGGGAAACGCAGAATTACGGATACCCTTTTCGGTCCTGGTCTTGGCAGAGAAAGGGACGAAATCCTCAAGCTCAATAAGCACTCATCCGGTGTAAGCTTCTCCTTTCGCTGGCACCCAGTTGTGCAGGCATGTGTTTTGAGAGAAAAAGAAGCAAAATAACACGCTGCGGAGTTAAAACTTGAAGGTAGATAAAGGACACATGTGACGCCGCTTCCAGCCCTTCAAATCACTCATCAGCAGACACAGGGGAAAAGAAACAGTTGAAAGAGAAACGGCAAGGCGCGAGATGAGGGATCGGATCCAGAACCCAGCTCAAGAGAAGCGTCCTCTTCCGATAGAGTCCAAGCACAAGCCCCCTCGCCTGCTAAAATCTGTGTCCGGGGACAGCCTCCATCATATCAAAATCTCCATGTGAGGCCAAAGGGGACGATCAAATCACGGACTGGACGAGAAAGAGATCAAAAGCACCGCACCTGCAGAGAGGGCGAGACGTTAAAGACTAAATTTTGAAAAAGGAAACCGAACGCAAAAAGAAAGCTTCACGAGACTTTATGAAGTTTTGAATGTTTGCTTTTTGTTCGGACTCTCCTCATCTCAAAGCGCCAAAATACAGAATCTTTATCTACTCCGCCACTTTAAGAAACTAGAGAGACAACCTAAGTGGGATTTTTCTTTCCCTTTTTTGCTTGTTTCTGGGCCTCGAATTTTTCTCATCAAAGCAAGAAAAACATCGAACTGCACAAAATGAATGCATCTACATCTAACCAAAGATGACCGTCCAAACCCGAAGCGCCATTACTGAAATCACGTGGAAAACCCCCCCGCCTCGCTCCACCGCTCCAACCGAAATCAGCTCAAGAATCTCCAACCCCCATCCCTAAAAAAGAAAAATCGCATTCGCTTTCATCGTACCATTTTTCTTTCTTTTCTCTTTGCTTTTTCCGGTATCGATAACTCCCGGGGAACAGTGCTCACGTTCGATCAGGATCGCCCCCCGCAACGAAACGCCAAAATGGGAACCGAGACGTTACGAAGGAAAATGACTTCGAGAAAAGAAAGAAAAGTGAAGAAAGAAAGAAAGAGAGAAAGAAAGAAAGAAGGAATGAGACTTGAAAGCGAGAGAAGAGCGCGAAAAAGTCGAAGCCCAAAAACCTCTCCCCCGCACCCTCACCCTCCCTTTTCTCTCTCTCTCTCTCTAGGGTTTCGGCTTCGTCGTCAACGACCAGGCCACCGCCACCGCCTCCCACGTCTCTCAATCGTATAGCGATATGACTCCAAAACAGGGTGTCCTGTAGCGACCGCAGCCTATCCGCTTCTGCGCAACGCAAAGCAAGCAAGCAAAGCCTCGCTCACCCCAAGAGCCACCCAGAGCGATCGATCAATCACGAATCAGCCCCGTTGTCCGTGAACCAGATGGCGGAGAAGACAGCACGAACTTCAGCGTTAATGGCGACACATGCAATCCCAATCCCCCCAACCCCATCAACTCGAATTAAAAACCTGGAATTAAAACCAATTACGCGAAGTAATGCGTGCCCATCTCTCTCTCTCTCTCTCTCTCTCTCCCGCGTCCTCTTCCCCCCCTTTTTTTAATTCCCTCCTCGCGAATAAACAATAGGAAGAGAAACGAAGAGAACTTCACGCGAGGGAAGCTCGCGAAATGCTTCACCAATCACGACCTCGATCGATGAAACCAAAGACCTCCCCGTAATCCGGCCTACGGAAGTCGAGCTAGCGCGACGAGCACGAACGACCCGACCGCGGCGCGGGTCTTTCGAAGAGGCGTACTTCTTCTCGCTCGTTCGGACGAAAGTAATGTAGCATGGCATGCGGGACGTTCGGACGGTCGTGCGAACGAAGGATTAAAAACGTTACCTCAATTTTCATGAATACGGAGAATGAACCGAGGGAGCGAGAGGGACCATTGTAGGGTAAAAAAATCACTTGTTCTCCGCACCGTGCCGGATCGTCGCCGTGGATTTTACCGGGTCCCGGAAATGCCCCTCGGGTCGGGTGTAAATTTCGAGAGCGGATGAGGCGAGGTGATTATTAGTGATTACGGTGCGGGTCGGATTTTCTTGGTTTTTTATACAGTCGCTGAAAACGAGGGGAGGTAGAGTGTGGGGGAAGCAATTGTTTTTGATATTTGAATCGGGCCGTGGCGCTAACTTTAGGGGAGAAAAGTGAAGGTTTGGCTTTGCCCCCCCGGTGATTATTTTAAAGGCCTTTCGAGAATAAGACATGCATAAAGATCGGGATTCGTTGCACATTTCCATGTTTCCTGCCTAGAGATGATTGTCGAGATATTTAGATCGATAGTTGCCCCTTTTTTTTCTAAAGTGACAGCAAGAGTGCAATTCAAATCTCATTCAAACAATGGATTGTCATCGGATACGTTGAGTGTTTTTACACGTGTATTTGTTTGATGGGCAATGTGCACGGTATCTAGATAGCTATATAACTAGATTTTATTTACGTGTCGATTGGCTAGCGATAAAATGCGAATTAATTTTTGCAGGCTTGTGAAAATCTTTCGATTTGCAAGAGATTTCTCTATACCTTTGTATATCCTAGCAATGGAACCACTAGCGTTCTCAAGATGTATAGCAAATAATCCATTTTATTCGTTATCCATCTAGTAGCTCAGAAGCACAAACTTATAGGCTCAGCAACCTAAAGGCCTCTAAAAATAAACTTGGACCTACATATCACAATCTTTGGACCCCTTGATATCGTTAAATATTTTTGGTTTTTGAATTCGCAAGAATATGTTTGCTTCAAAAGAGCAGAGGTTTTGAAACTGTATTTGATAATACAATTATCATATGTAAAAATAAACGGTTAAATTATCCTATGTACAAACAGTATTAGTTCTCTAAATCATTCTCGCAAGTCATTACATATTAAGATCTATAAGTATAGTCCTATCCAATATAAATACGCGGAACTCGTCAAAAGAGATCAAGCGAATAACCACCCAGATCGTCCATTTTAATTTAGCGATCAACAATTTATTTTTCTTGACATTGATGCGACTAACACGTGCATCACTTCTAGGCTTTAACTATGGCAATTAATGGGCACGGCGCAAGAGCCCTGACGAGTGCGGAGATTTATTAAAACGAGAGAGGAAGATTCCGATGGTTATAATTCCAAGTGGTTTTAAGTGAAATAATGTCGAAATCCGATGCGGCACGCGGCCGACAAATTGGATGACCATGTCTTGGTCTCCGAGTCTGAAACGAGTAATTTAACTTTAGCACCGGCACACCAATTCTTCCTCAGTTTGCATTAGGCATCTCAATCGTACGGCATCCTCGAATTATAATAAACTCGAAATCTCGTGAAGGTCCAATTATTATTTGATTTTCGAAAGATTTAGGTTCTGTTTGTCGACATTGCTCTCGAAGCGAGGATCGGTATTGGCAGAATCGGTGCACATGGCGATCGGCGATTGTGATAAAGCCCGTGATGGGGCAATCGTGTGGGTCTAAATCTCGTTTTACCGCTAGGGTAATTAAGAATTTATCTATATTTAAGTACTCATCGTTACCAATCCCTTTTGCACGCTACTGATGACTTGGGATTGAACATGTCTCAAAGTTCTCTCGATATCAAGTTCAATGGACTCGTCTTGCTTCTTGTTACATGTCGCCATGTGTTTGAGTGACCGATTGATGATTATTCCAAATCTTTCAAGTTTTTTATAATCTCTCGAATAACCGACCTATCATTTTAAAAATGTTATGTCATAGTGCATTTTGTCATATCTCACGCAGACACCATCGCACCTCCTAAACATTTTAAATGTGTTCAGTGAACAGCGACAAATTGTCATTTGATTCTTTAACAATCACTAATGATCCTCGAGGGTATTTGAAAAGTGCCACGTGGAATCTTTATTCTCCAATGAGACTCCAACCCTTGTCCCAGGTCCAACCTTTCAACGTTTCTGTAGCAAAAAATGAAGAGCAATTACTCTGAATAAAAAAAGTCACAAATTATATTTACTGTGATACAAATATAAAAAATATAAACTTGTCAATTATAAAACAAATACCCCGAAAAATCTAAACTAATGTGATGTGTATACTATTTATTTCAATTTTATTTATGATGCATTTGTCATAAAGTTTTTTACGAATATTAAAGTGGACATAGTTTGAATTATTTTGTTATTAACCTAAAAAATAAATGATCGGACCATATTTTCTCAGTAATATTAATATCGCTTAAAAAATTAATCCATCATTTGCAACGATCCATGCACGGACGAAGAAAAAAATCATTCGTATATTTTATTTTTTATATAACATTACGAGCGAACGGTTTTAAATGCATGCTTTTAAAACTATAGATATTTTTGCAAGGCGATCGCACCTTGGAACTCGGAAAAAGGAAAGGTCGGAAAAGAATGGTTCATGCACGGCACGGCGAGGAAGCATTGAAGTGACGACGGCCCCACGCTGCGGCCACAAATCCACGCTCACTAGTAGACGGTAGCCGCGCCGTCCCGTCGGCTGGGACCCGCACGCTCCCGCGCGGGCTACCCCGCCGGATCCGACGTGTCGTTACCTCTCCTCCACCCCGTAAAACGTCAACTCAGCAACTAACGTAGGACGAGGAATCGAATCAGTGTGTACGGACCGATCCGTCCCGGACGAACGCCAACGGGCGTTAAATATTGAATTCATCTGATGCGGTGGTACTCATTTTGTAAACGTTTTTTGCATGTCAGCTAATCTCGAGCGTAGTCTTCGTGGAGGAATCCTCTACCTGGGGCGTCGACATCCATGTGATGAAAGATTGGGAGCCGAAAGCTGCTCGTTGTGTTTTAATGAAATCTTGAACGAAACTTCCTAGCATCCTTCGTTCACAGAATATTTCTATGTCGCTTTCCTGAGTTGGGAAGATTGCCTCCGTTGTTACCATCAAATCATAGTCTTTTCATCATTTTTTTATTTGTGCTGTCGATGACATCCGGTCGCAACTAGTATTCAATAGGTTATTCAAGTGACGAGTGTGTACATATATGTCTCTCGCTTGAAATATAAAGTTGAATCAGAGCTGCTTTGTTGATATTAAATAATAATAAAAATCTATATGAACTTCCTCAACGATTATGTTATTTGAAGGTACGTTCAACTCTTATATAAATAAATAAAAAAATCCTCACTTTCATTTTCAGTTATTGATTCGATGCCCATTTTCGAATTTTATGTAAACAAAACTCCAAAGAACTCCCAACAAATTCTGAACACCCGAATTACAGAAAGAAAAAAAAAATCGCAGAACGACGAGCTCTTCCATTTCTAACGTTATCCCTTTCGGTGGCCATTACACACCTTTTCAGCCTATCAATCGGGACGAAAAATCACCACAAATCATCTCCAGTATGTCGACGCCTGGAGAGCGTACGACGGGCCGAGCTGTCCCGTCGCGTCGCGTCGCAGAAAATTTAATCGACCCGCGACTTGGGGGATTGGAGTGTTCCTGGGGACGGCGACATCACGACGGCGCTTCCGCCGAACGGCGTGCTGGCTTTTGGCGCCACGTACGGCGGCTCTCGTCCCGCAGCTTTCCCACCCCGCCCACCGAAGCTCGCATCAACCACGTGGTCGAACCCCGGAAGGCCGCCTCGGGGGACAGGCGGGGGAAGCGTCGATGGCGATTATCGAAACCGTAAAGAAAAGTTTTCTCTCCTCTTTTTCTTCTTTTCTTTTTTTTTATGGATCTCGATGAAAAAGAATCTCGAAGTTCAATTGGCACCGTCGTCAATCAGACGCATTGAAGGAGCCATGAACATGAGCACGTTAGCGGGCTCCACCCGAACGTAACATCCGACGAGCAAGAAGGCACTGTGGGGATCGAGATCGGTCGAGCGGGGCAGTGGTGGGGGAGGGATCGGGGCCATCGATGGACAGCGGGGGAAGGGGGGAGATTTGAATGAAATCTGACAGCTCCACTTGCCCCACAGCCCCCACACAGCTTATCGATCGACCCCCATATGCTTAACATTGGAAGAACCCACGTTCGCTTTCGCTTCGTTAATCCCCACGTCGATCTAGAAAAAAAGGGTGCACCGAAATCATAAATCTTTGGAAAAATGGCATAAAAAGTCTTATCAACTTTGATTAGATGTGCACTATGATTCTCGAGCTTTTAATTTGTTCGATATTATTTATAAATTTTAATGAAATAGACAATGTTCAAGGAAATGGCTATATTAAACATTTTCATATAATCGATGAACTATACTAAACATGTATAATAAAATTCAGAAATTACATTGAATAAATTAAGAGTTTAGCGATTACATTGCATATTGAATTAAAGTTTATGGACTATATTGCATGAAGCAAAAGTTATTGGACGGTATTGCATATCAATCCAAAAAATATGAATTACATTGAATAAGTTATAATTTTATAGATTATATTATATATTTGATTAAATTTCTATATATTATTTTTGTTGTTATCTTTAGATCTTTTGATTTTTCCAGCACGAAATTCAAATGGGCGGATCGATTCCTTCCTCTTTGGTACGAGCCGAGTGTTTTCTTTTCTTTTCAGCCTCAAATTATGCGATTGTCCTAACTCGAAGTCCGGTCATTCGAAGGGCGGGCACGCGGGTCCAAAGCGAGTTTTTGTCTTTCAGCGCAGATTGGAAGGGGGGACAGGCGCTAATACGGACTGCATAGGGAAATGGACCTGGACCCTCGAGCTCGTAAGTTAGCACCAACATGAGTTTTAGCCTGTCTTGGCCACGGGGCATGGCCTATGCGTAGTAGCCCTCGACATTATTGTCGGAAAAGGGAGGGGAAGGGGGAGAGAGAGAGAGAGAGAGAGAGAAGCACATGCAGCCGATTCAACTGGGGTATTCGGGGACCATCTGCGAACTGAAGCTTATGTATGGTCCCGAAATGAGGTGGGGATATCGTACCCGACGGCTAGAAACGCTTGGGACTTCTCGTACATCCTCGTCCTAGCTTCATCATTTAGCTTCACCGCCTTTCCGATAGCTCATCGGCCGAAGCTAGTCCTCGAAACGTCCTCATATTGATCACGCCGGCACGGGAGTTCTGAGCGTGGACCCCTTAAAAAATTCAGTTGAAGTCGAGTTACAGCATGCGAGGATACGCACGACACGTGAGGTCATTTAACGCGAGGTAAAGCATGCGAGACGATTTAAATGAGAGCCAAAACACGAGCCCATCCCCTTATCTACGAGTCAACGGGCGATGTTGTGATTTTTAATCCATTCTCGTGATGATATAGACCCAAATCATTCGATTTTTTTTTTTTAATCTTTTGCCGGAAACAACCTAATCGTTCATCATCAATTATCATCACCAAGAAATGAACATGTCAATCCCACCTTTAACGCGGTCAACAGGCACATGGATGCTCTTCTTGTCTTCTTTTCTTCTCTTTTTCCCCTCAAATGAGGCAACCGCACATGGGCGCTGGTTAGGTGGTCCAAGGTTGATCATTAAGTTTCCAGGTTAATAACTTGCACTTTTTGGGGGGTAAAAAGCTCAAATTGCTCTCGAGGTATCTGAACCATAGACGCTGCGATCTAGCTGGTATTTTTGCCATGTTAAGCCCGAGTATTAAATGCTGCCAGGACCTCCGTTTGTCTCAGGAGGACATATAAGAGGAGGCAAAATGGTACAAAGGCTCGGTTGGAACGGTTTGCAAAGTGCGCTGCGCGAATCTTTTATTCACCAAGAACAAAAAGATGCTACCATCTTGCACCAGTACCCGTCGCGATGATAGGCCTTTCCCTGCTCTGCGTTTAACGATTCTTTGTGAAGTGGATTATTTCCAAGGAGACAGCTAGCTGGTTAACCATGCTTTATAAGCCGATCACACAGTACAGAACCGGCACGCATCATTCTGCCTTTGCTCACATACATGGAAGTGCGCCGGTCTCCAGATCGTTATCACGGCGAGGGCCGCCCTGGCAAGACGGCGACGGAGCGACATCTTGTAGGGACCTTTCGCAATCTTTAGCTTTCCCTAGGATAGTAATGGGGGACTGACCACGTTAGATTTTAATCAAGACCAACACGGAATGCCCTCGAAACTCGACGTACGACATGGTCTCCCCGTAATGCAATATCAGATTTTACACGAGAATGGAAAAAGAGTACCGAGTCCTAGGGGGAAATAATTAGGAGTAGTGGGTTCCCGGTTCGTATGGGTGGGGCCGTGGAAGTCCTGAACTTCGTACCCAATCATGGACGACCGGAGCTGCACATGTTGGGAGGGGAAAGGGGGTTCTTTGTCTCTCTGCTTCTTTTTTGCATGAGCTTTTTCGCGCTTGTCTCGATCTCGAGCGAATCCGGGAATCTGCTTGAAAGTTAAAACAAGGGAAGAGGGACGGGCACCCGTGGCCGCATTCGCTCTCGTTTGGGCCATGATAGGCCGAGCGGTTCTGCATAAACCCATCCGAAGCCCGAGGGGCTGCTTGTTTGCACTATGATCAGGCCTCGTTAGCCATCTAGTACATCGTCACGGGAATTGGTAGTAAACGGCTCGAATAAAGCATTTCAAATGAGAGCCCGTAAAGCCGCAATTAGTTGATAACCTACTTGAAGAAAAGTTGATAAGTCGCTCGAATAAGAATGGGTAACTTCATATGATAGTTGGTGAATTTGAAGCGTTGCTAATGAAGGTAAAAAAAAGGAGTTTGTAAAAGATAAGAGAAAATATTTTAGTAGAGATAAGAGAAGTTGGTAATTTAAAAATAAAAATAAAAGTAAACATCGGTAACTAATTCAAAAGAAGCACCTCAAAATGGGAGCTGATAAACCCAAAATTAGTTAGCTGGAGAAAATTGGCAAGCCACTTAAATAAGAGGTTTTCAAATTTTATGGTATGGACAGGAAAGCAAAACAAGTAAGAGATTTTTTTTTTTTTTTTTAATCAGAGACAAAAGAAGTAGATAAGTAAAAGAAAGAAAAAAACTAAATAAATATCAGTAACTAACTCGAAAAATAGTTGGTAAAGCAGAACTAATTAGTAACTTGATTGAAGAAAAGTTAGCAATCACTCTAATTAAAGTTAATAATTTCTAAAAAGAGTTGCTAAATTTAATGGGTTAGTAAGTGAGGTAAATAAAAGTTAGTAACTCGATTAAAAAACTAGTAAATTAGAAAAGAATGTTGGTAAGAAAATCAAATGAAAGTTGTTATTCTAATGGGAGAGGGTAAATTACACAAATATAGGTTGATAAATTCATGAGAGAAAATAAATTTGAGGCATCTATGAGGAAAGACGAATAAAAGTTGATAAATGCTAACAAAAGTTGAGAAATTATTACATTTGGCTAATAACTCAAATAAGAACTGCCAACCCAATAGTCGGTAATTTAATCGGACAAAAAGAGTTGGTGGCCACTCCAATAAGGATTGATAAACTCATATAAAAATAGATAGATTTAATATGTTGGTAAGAAAGACAAATAAAAGTTGGAAAAAAAAAGTTGCATTGACCAATTATTTTAGGAGATGCAATTGATTATTTTTAAGAAAGTATTTTTCAAATTATTCATTTTTCACAAAACAAATAAGGCTTCAATCTCATATGCAATTTTCCACGATTGGTCTTCTTCTTGAGTAATGCTCTCTCATCATCGTTCTCTCATAATCTTTTTGTTGTCGTTGTTAAAATAAAAAAAAAAAAAAAAAATTGGCCATGAGTTAAGTTAGAGTACATTTCAAGGCAATTACAGACTTACTATATCTCACGTTATTTGCTTGCAAATTGAAATAATATAATCACGGCCAAAGCGGTATGACAACTTATATACAGAACAGATTTCCTAAAATGCCCGTCTCAGTGTCGCTGTTGCCATTTAAGGTTTTTCTTAAACGTTACCCCCCTCTTGATAAAATTAATCTCGTCATCTTTCTCCTTCGCTTACCATATTTATGCTAAGTTTCCTAAATAATTAGTTAATTTATCTCCAGCGTCATGAATCAGTAAACATGAAAAAACAAAAAATGTCTTTATTCTAAGTGAAATCATGTTTCAAAGTCGAAAAAAAATTGGTTATGTTTGCGATCGTAAATTGATTAATTAGTTAAACCCTTAACGTGGTTAATTTGAGTTGTAAAAAATAGTTCATTGGCTCCTTTGCTAAGCTTTAAGTGATTTTTTTTATACTAGTCCAAATCTATTCACAACCTCTTCGCACTAAAATATACACTTACTCTTGGAAAATAATTTCATTCACGGTATAGTTCATGAGCAATGTTAAAAACTTTCTTTATGGTAGAACAATAAAAAAATCATTCTTGGTCTGTTTTTGTTTTAATATCCTTTAAGTCTTCATGGTTATAATATTAGAAGGAACAAAGAAATGAAAATCCTGAATCGAATTTCGAGCTGTGTGTACCATGAATTGTGACCTTAGTTGTGACCTGGTTCATGCGATCGAGACTTCATCCTGGACAAACCTGGTCGTGGTCAGGTCATGCCTCGCCCATGGCCTTCTTGAGGCCAAGTCATTACTTTATTGAGCATTTCTCATCTGACTGGGTATTGATTTTGCTATTTGGGAGGAAAAAGCCAAATTGTTTTCTTCAAGCTAGGAACCAAAAAAAATAATAATAAAGAAGGGAATTTCAAATTAAACCGAGACAGGCTGTAGTTACTTACAGATCATTATTTTATCATCACATGCTTAACAAAGTTGAATGGTTATTTTGATCTAGTTAATATGAAAAGAGTACGGTTTAATTAAAAGCGTGTGAAAATGGCACCATCCGAAGACAAAGAAATTACTACTAAAGAGTGTTCGAGGACATGGTAAGAAGAAGCGCATCAGACGTAGTTGATCGCAATTTCATCAGCCAAGCATCATTTCTTAGTTGTTAATCGACTCTCTCCCTATCCCGGTAAGGAAGGGCTTCAAGGGCAGGCACAGCGATGGTCTGCAATGTTCTGCATCTCACGGTCCGATGAAATCGACCGGCCAGATTTGATCTCCTCTTCAGTGATTATCGCGTCGATCAACCGAAGCACGACTCGCTCCAGCTCTTCGCCGTCGGTCCACTCGTGAATCTCCGCCTTCAGCAGCGCGGGGTTCTGGCAGATCAAGTCCCAGGCGGGGTAGTCCTTCCTCGGCATCATGAAGTCGCCCTCCGAGAGCTTCAGGCTCGGGCAGTAGTCGCCGACCCCGTCTCCCACGTAGATGAACCTCTTCTTCTTGCCCTCCGCAGATACAGAGGCCTGTACCCTTTCGATCACCGCTCCCTGTAAAACGTCACGCGCATCTTCATATCTATATGGTAATCTCGCGATCGACCCTAAAAGATTCCATCCTCTTCTGTCATCGTCTCTTTTGTGTTTTTCATAGATATGAAGATGACGAGACAAGGACTGAAGTGGGGGTCATTGATATTTCATGGTAACCTGATAAAATACTGTTCTAAACGGTCGCTGTCAAAATGTCCGAATTTCGTTTTTATTCTTTCAAAGCTCGTGTGGAATTTCATCAGCAGCATGCCTTGGAATTTCAAGAACCTTCTCTTCTCAAAAGCAGGCAGCAATCAAGGATAGAAAATGAGAGAACCGAATGTTATTAATCTCTCATTACCTTGCACAAGTTTGGAGGGCAGAGACCACATCCATGAGGAGAGGACCTGAAGTCATGAAAAGGCAAAATCCTGAGCCTCCCTTTTTCCTCGTCGACAAAGCTCGGGTTGGTGGTGATCTGGGAGAAACACTCCCGTATGCCCAGATGGTTCAGGATGGTCTCGATGTAGAAGAGATTGGCATCGCTTAAAATCCGTAACTCGCACCTGAAAAATTCGATCCAGAAAAAAGATAACCCCGCACTCGATTTCTTTGTTCCAAAACAAAGCGCCTAGCAGAGGGAGAAAATGATTTATACCCCAAAGCATGAATTGATTTGATGGCGGGAACGATCCTGGGATGCATGGTAGCTCTTTTCAGTACGTCTGCAATGTCTGCGATTGTTTTTCCTCTCGAATGAAGCTGTCCCATCATCTTGTCCTGCAAGAGTTTTAGTATATTTTTTGTATTTTTCCAGCTTTGCAGACAAAAGCATCACCCTCTGATTTCAAAAGCTTCAAACGAACAAGACCCCGCGCTTCAAGTCTAGCACTACTATAGCCATGAAAATTCTCTAGAGAGAATAAAAACCAGATACAGAATTTGCCATGGTAGAAGGAAATAGCACAAAAGTGGGGTGTCTCACAGTGCTCAAGATGATGAAAAATCCACGGAGAGAAGATGAAAATGAAAAACCAATTCTCCGGAAAAGAAAAATTCAGCAAAGGCAGATTCGGATGAACTTAACATTCGAAAAAGTAACCCAAAAAGAAGGGAAAAATACGAGGACTCACCATGAGAGAATTCCAGGGCGTGGTAGGAAGAAGCTCGTTGACCAAATCGATCAATCCGAACTCATGGACAATCCAATCGTCGCACTCCCAGTCCATGATCGTCTTGTCGAAGTCGAATACCACCATGATATCAGCCATTTCTGAAGGTTTATGAAACAAACAGCAGTTAATGCACGTAAGCTATGACGGAAGATGGAGATAGAGGGAGGAAATTGAAGAAGCCTTATTAGCCAACTCTCTAGGTGATGTTATTCTTATAAGCTAAAGAATCTTGGTCAATGTACTCGTGGGCCAACCAGTTATGAGTTAATTTGGATATATATTAATTGAGGTCTGCTTCAACTTAATTCGTATCCTTTTGTATCAAAATATTTCGACTAGGATCGACGCTTCAGTGCGGAATCAGCACGGTATTATAAAGACTGCCACACCACAACGCTCGCTGTCAGCTTACCTCTTCCTTCAAAACCGAACCATGAAGGCTATCGGGATATGCGGTGGCTATGAGCAATCGAGCACCACACACCAAGACAAATTGGGCCAACATAAGGCGCCTAATCTCCCACCAAATTCGCGTACGTCGCCAATGGCATCCAAGACGGGTTGCGTCGAGGCTGGAAAAAGGTGGCCGTGCCGGACAGAACCGATGCTCCGGAAGAACCTGGAGTACAAACTCTAGCCTGGTCTGAAAAAGGAAAAGACTACGAATTTATGGCTTTTCCACGAAACGCATGAAAGATGGCATCATTCCTTTCCAAGGAATAAACACGGAAGTGGCCACTGTACCGGGAGCCAAAAAGATACAGCATCTTTACTTTCTATAGAGACCGACTCGCATTGATTAGGGGAGGTTTTGGAAGGCATAAATATTGAGCAGCTGACCAAACTGATTAGGACTACCACCACGAAAAGATGCGAGCATTACATTGCATTGCAGTACAGACGTTCGGTATACGTATGCGAGTTCGAAATGCGATGCATGGAGCAAATACTTCGAAAGGACGGGTAAAATATCGATGGGGAGTGGGATCTATTGCGTCTTAATTTTGCATGTATCGGAAATCTTAAAACTTATTAGGAATGTAAAGTTGGGTTTTAAAATTTTAAGAAGTGCGATTACATTCTAAAACTTGTCAAATTAGCGTAAATAAGCCACTCCGTTTGCTTTGTCCCATTTGGTCGACCGAAGATGGTGACGTGACTTTTTAATTATTTTCTCTATCTTACGTGGATTAATGTTCACTAAAGCACTAAAACGATGTTTGGTTTGGTCTAAATTGACTTTTTAATCAAATAGGATGGAGTTAACCGATGGACTTGATAACACCAATTTGACAAATTTTAAGACTTGATTGTAATTTGTATAGATTTTAGAAGTCAATTATACTTTCATGAATTCCTTGTGCAATTGTCCCTTTTGCTCATATCCTAATGTTTCAAATATCCTAATATTCTTTGTGCTGATCCTTCGTCTTTTCAATCTAAACAACGTAAGGTAGTAATTGAGCAAAATGGTAGCTGGATAAATTAGCTTGAAGACTAGCGAACCATTAGAATCGTTAGCAATTGCGAGCCGGATTGGTACGAGTGTTGGTGCATACGTGCTGAACGCATACATGATTATCTATAGGCACACCGGATGCTGGACCGAGGTATAGGTTTAACTGATCCAACCATCCTATCCTTAACCTAGATAGGATAGACTGTGTTACGTTTCCACAAGTTATGCTCTCTTAAGAAACGACCATTTTCAAAACAACAATCCGCCCCTGAACTTGGTGATCTCGGGCTATAATTGGAGGACGAGTAGCCTGGACACAACTGGTCGGGAGGATCACGACCTCGCCTGGTAGAGATCCAGCAAGACTCTGGCACGGAGATTTAAGCCCTTTCGAAGGAGGTGGAATCTGTCGTGAAGGTGTTGGCAATGCGACGTTTTTGAGCAACGATGAAGACGTCATGTCGAATTCATAAGATCTGGACCTTTTGACTTAAGCTACCAAAGCACGTTGAACTGGCAAGAACGTAGAAATAGAGTCACAGCAATTATTGAGCACGATCTCCTAGGAATGCAGAGTAAAGGCGGACTACCAACTTTCAGGAGTATGTTGCGGACCGGGCCACGAAGCTTTGTTTGCTTATAAAAATTGATTTCCTTAAAAGCGACAATCTCTTTCGAAAGTCAACTCTGGATATAACTTCATTTCGGTCTTTTTAGAAAACCTTCTGGTCCTGCGCAAGGTTGGTCATCTTCTCCGTTTCCCTTTGTGCTCAAAGATCACTTGCAACTTTCCCACATTGCAAATCTTCTTCTTTGTCAATATTCCATTGGCATATTCCTTATTGTCGTAAGAAAAAGATTCTTTCTTAAATCCTCCCAGGAACCCAAATAGGCCAGTGTTCATTCTTGAGACTACTGTAGAGGAACATTATCCCAGGAACCCATATAGGCAGTGTTCATTCTTGAGACTACTGTTGAGGAAACATTAGGTCGTGCTCCCCTTGAAGAAAAGAATCTCCTCAATATCTTCGTCTGTCTCGTGTGTCGTGCTCTATTATTTCCAGGTTTAGTTCACTGCTGATCTGGCCTTCCATTCTTGTATCAATTAAGATCTTCCGTTCTTGTATCAATTAAGATCACAGCCATAATTCATTCTATCGGAATTACTCTATAAAAAAGTATGCACATTGGTGATTCGATACTAGAATTTTAAGTGTTGCACTTGTTTTCACATGCATACTTGTGTGAGAGTCTCACTGTCAAGATGCTTCAGCCTTTGACCTACCCAACAAGAGTTGCTCCAACGCACTAAAATTAGGACATTGATTAGAAATTTCCAAATTCTTCACATCTCTAGCAGAAGCAGAACCAAGCTGGTGTATTAGTATTCGTCTTGATCAGTTTTGACCATGACAATATCATAAAATCCAAAGCTCCACAGAGATATTCCCAATGCTTTGCTGCCCCAAAAAAACTGCAAAAACTATGTAAAAACTAGTTAAATCCCATAAATGTCATTGCTTTTTTTCCCATCATCGCAGAGGTTCCTAATGAGGAACAGGGAGAGCTGGGAGGAGGGCCTCATGAGCAGACAAAGCAATGTTCTGCATCTTGCAGTCCGATGAAATCAACTGGCCAGACTTGATCTCCTCTCCAGTGATTATTGCGTTGACCAACTGAAGTAGGACTCGCTCCAGCTCCTCGCCATCGGTCCACTCGTGAATCTCTGCCTTCAACAGCATGGGATTCCTGCAGATCAAGTCCCAGACAGGGTAGTTCTTCCTCGGCATCATGAAGTCGCCCTCCGAGAGCTTAAGGCTTGGGCAGTAGTCACCATTCCCATCTCCAAGATAGATGAACCTCTTTTTCTTGCCCTCGGCAGAGACAGCGGCTTGTATTCTTTCAATCACCACTCCCTGTAAAAAATCACATATATGTTATGTGTCGATGATCATTGATTGAGCCCGAAAGGTCTGATCTTTCTGTCATTGTTCTTTTGCGTTTTTCCACGGATGGGAAGACGATGAGATGAGGATTGAAGTGAGGTCAGTTTCCACCAAGATTGGAGACCCAGTTGACAGATTGACCAGTCCACCTAATCTATTTCTGTTTTATAATGTCCCATACGGCAATTGCAGAATTGCAGGTTATTATATCCCTGTTTAAGGGACAGAGGTTTCGTATAAAATACTGTTCTAAATGGTCCCCGTGAGTCCAGGATGTCATCCTTCATTTTTTAAAAGCTCACGCGGATTATCATCGCCATGCGTCGAGATTTTAATAACACCCTCTTCTCAAAAGCAAAAACGTGAATTCGCCTGCAATATTATACGCGTTTCATTACCTTGCACATGTTTGGAGGGCAGAGACCGCATCCATGAGAAGAGGACTTGAAGTCGTGGAAAGGCGAAATGCGGAGCCTCCCTCCTTCATCGACAAAGCCCGGGTTCGTGTTGATCTCGGAGAAACATTCCCGGATGCCCAGATGGTTCAGGATTGTCTCGATGTAGAAGAGATTGGCATCGCTCACAACCCGCAAGTCGCACCTGAGCAGAGAAATTGACAATAAAAGAAACCCGCTTAAATTTTTCGTTCGAAAAGAGGGCACTGAGTGGCAGAGAGACAAATTGCTTCGTTATGATTTACCCCAAAGCATGAATTGATTTGATGGCAGGGACGATTCTGGGATGGATTGGAGCTCTTTTGAGAACATCTGCAATCTGTTCAATTGTTATTCCCCTTGCATGAAGCTCTCCCATCATCTTGTCCTGCAAAAGGTTCGTTTTTCACAAGAGCATTAGGCCTCCGAATTCAAAAGCTTCATAAGAGGCAGAGCCCGAACGTCAAAACAAGCGCTAGAGGGGAACAAAAAGAAGAAGAGCAAATTGTGGTATACGAGAGATTTTGCCAAGGAAACAAGAAATTGTGTACGAAACGGCGGTGTTTTACGGTACTCAAAATTCGGGAAATCCATGGCAGAAAAAGAAGTTGAGCAGAGGCAGCCTCCGATGAACTTCACATGCAAAAGAATAAAAAGAAAAAAAGAAAAAAACCCAAACATAAAAAACACGAGAACTCACCATGAGAGTGTTCCAGGGCATGGTGGGAAGGAGCTCGTTGAACATGTCGGTGAAGCCCAACTCGTCGACGACCCAGTTGTCGCTGTCGCAGTCGATGATGGTCTTGTCGAAGTCGAAGAGCACCACGATGTCGGCCATTGCGCAAAGAAGAAGCTCGAGAAACAACAAGGGACAATGCACGAGAGAAAAACAGAGGAAGCGAGAGGGAGGTGGAGAGAGAGAGAGAGCTGGAAGGTTTTCCTAGTGAACAGGAGAGATTTGAGTGCGTAGAGACACGAGAAGGGACGAGAGAAGGAGGGACTATTTATAGCGGCCGCCCGCTGCAATCGGTACGAGGGCGAAGGGTCGCGGTTGCATCGCACGCCCCCATCGGTAGATTCCATGGAATATTATGCGAACGGGTGGGGAGGATACGTACGTGCGTATGCTTTCCCCACCGTTTCGATGTCGCGCTGTTAAAGAAAAAAAAAAAGAAAAGGGGGCCTGGCAACACTAAGGATTTCCTCCCTCTCTCACTCTCTGTCCGTCCGATCGGGATTTTGGGATGATGAATGATGATGACCCTAGACCAACCCCCAAAATCGAACCGCGTTCGAATTAAAAGAAGCGACGGACGCGCGGGAGTGAGCGCGGTTATGATCTCCCCCGGGTCGACCCCGCCCCCGATCAATCCCGACCGAACACCCGTTTTGGGCCACGTCGGTCCGAATCGCGGTCGAGGGGGACATCGAGCGGGGAGGGGCGCGTGGTTCGGGGATTTTGCTAAAATTAATGATAAAATTGGGATTTTCGGGTTGGGCGGCGGGGGGAGGGGCGAATATGGGGAGGGAATATTCGGGGGAAGGAGGAACGGAACGGAATTCGGGGAGTTGGGGATTTGGTTGGGGGGCACCTTTCCAATTCCAAGTGCACCCACCACTAGCTGTAGGCGATCGAATATTCCGGGAATGGTCCGGTCGGCGATTCCAATTTCCCCTTTTGCTCTTCCAAAAGTTACCTTAAAACTTATCCTTCTAGCCATCTATTAGCTAAAAAGCTGTCATCAGTAGTTTGCTTTCTGAGCATTAGATAAGTTTCCACACGTGAGGATTTCGTTAACCCAGCAAGAAAATTTTGAATGGTCTTTCCGTCCGCCAGATCTGCCGGTGTCGTGCTCGTTGCGACGGTGTTCAGAAGTCGAGCCCTCGAGATTGAAACGATGGAATCAGACACCCTTCGGGTGAAAAGGAGAGGTTAGTTGAATTTCTTCTGCTGCTAATTTTGGCATTTTCATTTAACCGTCCCCTCCCTCTTACATGTGTTGAGTTCCTTTGGTTTAAAGGGAGCGTCAGCTTGTCCCCTACCGAGAGCTTGTGCATATCCTTTGCAAATTACATATCGAGAAGCTGCAATGTCTATTTGAAATGATACCTATCCAGTTGGCTGTCGCACTATCATTAACACTACAGTCATAAATAATCAATGAATCCAATCACTATCGCGTTAATATAGATTAACCATTATGATTGATGTACATATCATTGCTAACTATTACAATCATGAATAATGTTATGTACTAAGATTGATCTTGACAAGTTTTTCCTTATGGAAAAATGGCTAAAAGCCAAACATAATTGTCGCGAATTTTAATTGAGTGTTAAATATGGCTCGTTATTTAAAGAACCATTTGCATAAATCCTTCCAGCACGACAATCGACATTTGTCAACCATGTCCATTTCCCCACCAACTATCCAGTCGAAAGCGGAATTGCATAAATCCTTCCCGCAAATTATTTTCTATAACGAAATTGTCTTCTAGGAAAGATTATTCGGAACCAAAATGCAGATTTCAATGGTTTAAATTTTTTATTCCAACATTCCAATGTTTTCAACCTTAATCTAATCAATCCATCATGCCATTTATATATATTCTCGGCTCTTTTATCAGCAGTGACGCCACTCGTGCTTGTTTGGGCCATTTTTTAAAAAACGCGAAAAGAGAACAATTCCATGTGGGCTAAGCCACGATTCTGCCCCTTCATGGATCCTTCGGGCTTCCTCCAACATGCTGGGTGCGTCGCCGTGTATTGTCATCATCCATGATTGTTCCACCAACCTAATTCCGATCACGCATCAGTCAAACGCCCTTTGCATTTTCATTTCCCCCGGCTTAAAAAAATGAAGAAGTGAGTAGGTGCATGCATCCGACCAGATAGCGCCTTGCGGCTAATCAGGATGCGTTTGTCAACGCTTCGTCAAGGCGGGGGTTGGCGTCGGATGAAGTTTTCTGACCGCCTGTTTCCCGTTTCACATTATTATGAAATTGGAAAATACTTATTGAACTTACATGATTGGTGAGTAGTTAATTAGGGATCTCCCATGGATCATTGTTTATTGGTCACAAGGTATGACTTCATCACAGAAGAGCAGTCGAGGGGGCCTACGCGGCCTATTCATTTGATGTATAGGGAAGGAGTTCCATGGATGCGTTTTTTATTTTAATGTATTAGTGTCTGCACATCCTATGCTCTCAATCGGTATAGTATATTTTTCTTTTGCCTTATACCCATCAATACCCTCTTATTGTTTTATATCCAGGTAATCTTGAGGTCCGGACAAGAACCTATATATTAAAAGAGGGTTGGTGTTAGATGAAGTTCTTGACCACTTTTTCCTGTTTTACATTGTTATAAAAATTGAAATACTTACTAAACTTACTTGAGTGAAGATTATTAATTTGTCCAAATACTAGCCGCTAGGGGTGATCGGGTTTAGGGTGGGTAGGGTCTAGACCTGGACTCTGTACTCGACTATGTTATAACCGGTTCTCTTTTTTTTTACCATGTTCCCGACCCTGTTTGCATTAGACTCTATTCCCGACCCACCTTGTTTTTCCAGTCCGGAAACAGGGTTGACCCTGTTTATATTGGAACCTATTTTGCATAAAAGCTTCACATAATACTCCCTGTGGAATAACAAAAAGCCTACCTTTCATTGATAACTCAATGCTGAAAACAATGGCTAAATCTTCATTGTATAACTAGTAAAGAAAAGAATAACATGTGTTCATGTGATAAAGATTGAAGAACAAGAATCCATCTTGTACAAGGGAGAATGCAAACAACATTGTTCAAGAAAGCAAGTCATCGTACATGGTACCAGTGGACACGGTCCGATATCATCAAACATACGTTGGCTTCCTAAAGTAGAAAAGAGATTAACAAAGCAGGATGCAGGAAAAAAAAATTAAGCAGGAAAAAAAAATTAACTTCAACTGCCAACCAACTCTCTTTCTCTTCTATACCACCTAATCGGGTGCATCGTTGTCCCCTTCGGCTTTCGGCTTCATGCGACACCACCACTTATGACATGACCAATTCTCAAGATTCGTCCCACCGAGAAAAAAAAACACTAGACTCGCTGTCGCGACCAGAATTTTTCGGGGTGTGAATCACCTAGGGTTTGGCTAATGGATTACTAAGTCTTTAAGCTTAACTCGGGCTCTCCCAAGCCCATACCAAATCGCGACTTAGGTTTAAATTCTTAACATGCAAATGATTTTTAATCAGGAGTCGCCACTAATCTATTTTTGGTGGGTCGATTAGAAACCCAAGTAAAATAATGGGAGATTTACTTTACTCCTACGAACTAGAGATTTATGAGTTCGGGGACTTGGTTACACTAGACTATCCTAGTGCCCTTTCGGTACATTTTTATTTCATTTTTAAAAAATGTTTGGCAATTGAATTGATTTAACTTCCTAACATGTGAGGTGATCATACATGTGCGCATACCACCAATTTAACACTCAAGAAAGCAATTAAATATTGCAAAACATACCTAGGAGCAACGAAAGCATCTGCATTGTTAAATCGGAATTCACATCAATGACCCTAGATATGATTTCTAATTAACATGCAATTTCAATTTTTGTTTTCACTTTATTTAATGAAAATCATGACTTATGCAATGCATGTTAATAATCTAATATGACATGGCAGCATGACCTAAACTATATGACATGAAGAAATGCAATCTAAATGACATAATTCTAATGACATGCAATGCAATGCAATGACATACAAAATTATTTAAACTAAGATGACATGCCGCATATAATTTAGCACGCGAGTTATATGTCATGAGACATTTATTAAATGTTTTAGTCTAATGACGAGGAAGTTCTAATTAAATGAACCTAATAAAAACTAAATGACGTGCATTTGATATTTCTATTTAAAAATGCGAAAATGATCTAGCTAGATTAAAATTCTATATAATTTAAACTAAGATCCTAATTTAAACTAAGATATTATCTTAATCTAACATGTAATTGATCTAATATGCAATGACGTGCGGAGCAAGCCCTAATTCTACATGACATATGCATGATATTTTTTATCTTTTATTTTTTATTTAAAATTCAAAATTTAAAATTGCCATGTAATTAAACATGCAACTAAAGTCCTAAATAAATGCATTTTTTATATTTTTTTGAACTAAAATCCCTATCCTAGCTATGCAAGATAACAATAAATATTCTAAAACAAACTGAATCCTAATTCAAATATTTTTAGATTTTTTTAATGATTCTCTAAAACAAGCCATTATCAACTAAACAAGAAATCTAAACAATCAAGATATGCAATCATATAAAGGATCAAAATAACCGAAAAAATAACCCGTTGTTTCACAGGTCAAATTAACGATTATCCTAACCCTAATTATCACAACAAAGAATTCAAAATAACTAAAATCTGATCCGAATTCTTACGGATCAAATTAATAGTTATATTGATTCAACACTTAAACTACTATCGACAAATCCCAGAAATTATTATAATAAAAAAAATGATCCGAGATCTTACGAATCAAATTAGTAATTACAATAATTCTAGGGAATATCCTGTGGATAATGCCTACAAAATCCATAAAATAAAGATCACTCCTGAACTTAAAAGAAATAAATAAAATAAAGTAAATAGAAAAAGAATAAAACTTCCTAATTTCCCTTTCCTTTTCTTTTTTTGTTTTTCTTTTCCTGCTTGTAACCGTGGGTCTCCAAGGGCAGCGGGTCAATCGGTCCGGCGAAGGGGAACTCCGGCAAGGGCGGCAGCAGGCACAGCTGGTCACGGGTCAGGCGAGACAGGGGCGGCACGGGCGAAGGAGACAGCCGGCGTCGGGGTACGTTGGAGCAGCAACGTGGGCAGCCGGCGTCGGAGTATTGGCGCGGACTGGGCGGCAGCAGCAACAGGGAGGCGCGGCGTCGGTGGCCGGCGAACAGCGGGGTTGCGGGTCGCAGCGGTGTTGTCCCACGGGTGTGTAGCGGCTCGGCGTTCAGTTCCGGCGTCGTGGGTCAGCAAGCAGAGCAGCAACGGCGACGGGGCACGGGCTGAGGCGCGGCGGCGGAGCTGCGGACGTCGTAGGCGCGGGCGAGGCGCGGCGTGGCAGAGGCGAGCGAACCAGTGGCGGTGCGGAGGCGCGGCGGAGCTCGGAGATCGACAGGCGGCGTCGCGGGCGGAGCGGGGGTGTTGCAGCGGCGCGGCGTCGGCGAGGGCGAGCGCGGTCGTCGGGGGCGCGATTCGAGGTCAAGAGCGGCGGTGGTGCAGTGACAGGTGGCGCTCGGCAAGGTCAGGAGCGGCGGGCTTCGTCGGAGCTCCGGCGTCGGGGTGCGTTGGAGCAGCAACGTGGGCAGCAGGTTGGGAAGACGATGAACAGTAGGGGTCAAATCACCCCTTTTCCTTCTGCCTTTACCCTTCTCCTCTCTGCAGCCGCACTCCCTTCGTACTATCTCTCTTTCTTTTATTTTTCTGCAGTTTTTCCTTTTTCTGCTATTCTTTTTGCAGAAGCAAAACCTCTCTTTTTTTTTTTTTTTACTTTTCCGACGAAGAGAAAACCCCCTTCACATGAACTCCGTACGCATCCTTTTATAGACGAAACAAAACATGATCTTTTTGTTAATATTTCCATCTCACGAATATTACTTATAACCTCTTGATCACAAAAATCCCTATATCATGAATATTCACCCCGATTTCATCATCTATTAATAAAAATAAGATTACAATGCGATTTTCTTAATTTTCAAAAATCATCATAATATCTCATCAAATCTTAATTTTTCACAAGATAATTAATTAAACAACAACGACGGGCTTGGGTTAATTTTATCCTTTCATGGGCCTAGCCCGGCCTATTAATTTAAAATTCAAAACCACCAATTCGACCCATCCGCCACCGGTCCAGTAAATAAAATGCAAAATATGCAAACTAAATGTAGCTATGCAATTAATATATTTTTTTAAGGATAAAATTAACCCCTAATTTTTATGCAATAAATGACTAAATGGATCGCCAAAATTTAGGTGTCAACACTCGCAATACAAGAACGGTCCGACAAATCAATATCTTCTTAAAACACCATAACAAATCAAAAGATCAAACAATCGGAGAGATTCGAAACCAGACTTTCATAAAATAAAAGAGGAATTCACAGTGCTCATAGACCTGAGCAACCATTCAGTTTAAATAGTCACTTGCGAAAATCAAGATCCTCACGAACCTACTTCATTTGGGCGATTCTGCGAATTAAGATGCTAGACTTCTACTAGTCCAAAGCAGGGAATAACATATGAAACCTTGGAAGATTAGCCAACCACTAAATTCAGCAGAAATATCAACTAGAAAAGGGATCAAATTCAGCAATATAGATCATATCATGGGGTAAGTAGAACTAATTAGCCGGTAGCTCACGACGAAGAGTAAAAATTGTGCTTACCAGCTCCGGCGCTGGCGTGAGGGACAGGGACTTGCCGAACAGCTCGGCGGGGAGGAGGACGCTGTCGATGGTGAAGATCGCGACGGGGGTGGAGTCGAGCACCGTGCTGGCCACCCACGAGGAGTCGACCCCGGTGTTGAGCGCGATGGAGTTGCCGGCGGTCTTCAAGGTGAAATCGTACTTCCCGGCGCCGTTCGTGGCGAGGGTGCTGATTGGGGCGTTGCTTGTCTTCAGGGACCCAATCGGGGTGTAGTCTGCCATCGTGTGGTACAGCAGGAGCGACACGAGCTCACGTCGGGCACCAACATCGTCAAGCCCTTGTCCAGCGCCGACTGGTACGTCTTGATGATGCTGCTCGAGACGAGGAGGCCCGTGAACGTCTTGCACCCGTCTTTCTCGAGCAGTGCCGTCACGTTCGTGTCCGAGGCCGACAGCACCGAGGCGGTGAGGATGGCCGGGACCAGGATGGGGGCGCTAATTTGAGGACGGAGATGTTGTAGGGGATCTGCTTCACCGACTTGGTGTACGACGAGTCGAGCTTGGACCTGGGGGCGACGGCGCTGAAGCCCACCTTGCCGCCTTGGAGGTCGATGATGTTGATGAAGCCGATGTTGCTGGGGGCGTTCCCGGCTATGAGTGTCACGGGAGGAAGGCGACGGTGGGCGAGCGGAAGCAGCGTCAATGGGGCAGCACTCGGATGGATCGGCGGAGGTGAGAGCGACGAGCGTGAGAGTAAAGATAGAAATGAATAGGGTTTTGGTCTTTTGGACTTTTGGGCTGCCTTAAAAACCGATTCTCAAACCGGTTCCCGAACCGGTCCGATTGATCCGATTCCCGAGTGGATATTCCCTTGGAACCGGTTCCTGACGGTTCAAACAGGGTCTGAACTTTGGGAACCGGTTCCTGCATTTCAACTGGAACCGGTTCCGACCTGTTTTCCGGGTGGGCGATCCGGGAACCGGTTGACCCGGTCGGTTGCACACCCCTACTAACCGCACATTATATGGGAGTAGTTTGTTACATAACAAGTTCCTCAGGAATTGTAGTAAATAGTAGATTCATATGATAATTTGAATTTCGACTATCGATCTTTTTTCATTTGAATATAGTCACATATCTATTAATAAAAAACGAGTGTATGATGGTCTTTGATGTACCTTGATTCTAATTTTTTTTTTTTTGGAGCTCTAGAAGTTTGCCATTTTAGGGTAACTTTTGAGATTTTCTATGGATCCTGTCATGTATTATTTTGATAATGAATGGAAACTTTTGAGCAAAAAAAAATCTAATATTTTCTAAAAAGCTAAAGTCAAAACGAGCTTTTATTATTCATTATATGTAGGTTATGCAGTCCTTCACCCACCCAACATCAATTTTTCAGATTAAATACCCTGAGTAGCATGATTTTTCCTTCATCCAAGCTTAAAAGTAAATTACTTTTTTTTTTTTTTTGGTGGGTAAAAGATGAAGCCACGGTCCAAATATCATTGCATTTTCTTCAAACTATTGAATATACCTAAGGATGAGCACGCAATTATTTGGAATAGATGTTTTAGAAAGAAACCAAATTATATGGAACAAAATGTTTGGTTTAAGAAGTTGTCGAAGTTTCACGTAATTCCCGTTTGAATGGACTCTCCAAATAAAGATAGGATTGATTTGGCTTGAAAATCTCCATCTTTCTCCTTGTCAGTATCGATCATATCATGTCAAATGACCAGCATTTACATAAGCAACGTACAACCAAATTCAGCTGAGAGGACTGTATCGGTAAATTGTCAGAAGTTTGTAACTAAATTGCGACAATTTAAGGGTTTATAATCAAATTGATCACCTTATGATAGGTTTTAGAACTTTTTGGATAATTTTTTCTTGTTTTTTTCCTTTTTTTTTTACATCCTAATCACTAAATAAGAAAAGTTACAAGTAGAGACTATTTTATGCTAATATGGCCGACACCCCTAAGAGTTCCCACGGCATTTCATAGCACATAGAGTTATAATTCTATGGAATCCATGCCCCTCCGCGATTGCTTTTCGCGTTAAAGTTCTCAATGTTGGGTGGCGTGGGATCTCCATGGAGCATTTTATCGCGATGAACGTGTCTAATTGACCGATTATTCAATGCTCGAAATCCTAATCATTGCCATCTTTTCGATCGGCCTGATTGAAAAAGACAGATTGGGCACGGATTTAGTGGTATCATCGTCCATCGCTCTTGTCACGTTGCCGTTAGTGCAATCGTAAAGGCGTGATCTTAGTGTCGTGGAAAGAAATGGGTTCCCTTTTAGCGAGAGACTTTACAATTAGTTTTCTTCAACCTTGCTCGGAGACAATTCATAATGGCGAGTGAAAATCAAAGATTTGATTCGTTATTATAAATGGATTGATAGCAATTTAGAAAAAAGGTGGCTCATAGTCAAAGATTCATTATGACACTTAAAGTGAGATCTTTACCCTCTTGAGAAAATA
Organism: Eucalyptus grandis; assembly: GCF_016545825.1. Classification (NCBI taxonomy): domain Eukaryota; kingdom Viridiplantae; phylum Streptophyta; class Magnoliopsida; order Myrtales; family Myrtaceae; genus Eucalyptus; species Eucalyptus grandis. The sequence goes on along the minus strand of NC_052617.1, from coordinate 42,453,253 downwards.
TTCACAAGTTTGCTAGAGCATCGATACTTAAAATTAGGCCATAGGCACCAGATTGTAAAAGCCAACAATGTGGCTCATTTGTCTGCGATAGATTGAAGATGTTGAATCGCTAGCTCAACTGAACGAAGGTAGACTTAAAACCCAAAAAGGGGATAAGAGGGAAAAAACATTAGAAGTGCCATAATTTTCATACGATACTCACTTTAATACTAAAACTTTTTATCGATCACTTAAGTTTCAAATAAAAAAAATAAAAAAAGCTACTGAGTACCTCCACGACAAATTTCGGCAAAGATTCTTACGTGACTTAAAAGAAAAAATCAAACGTGGCTTTTTCTTTTAAAAAGCAAGTCCAATATGGAGAATGAGCTTCGGATTTTCTCTCTTGTTCGCTGTTCGCGCTCCTTTGCTCGGTCACTCCTTGTCTCTCTCGCACTCACCTTACTCAATCCGCGTCATCACTTCTCATTCGCTCACTCAATTGGCGTAAAGAAAACTTAAAGGCTCGGCTCGGTGGTTGAAGGGAAAAATTACGGCTCGGAGGTTGACTGGTTGGTGAGAAAAAGATTAGGGTTCGGTGAGGAACCCGAGCTCAAAAGCTTCCCAATGAGGGACTTCCCTTTCTTTAGGAGACTTCCAAGGTGGAAGTGACTGGTTCCTTTCCATTCCCAGAGGAAGTCGCCTAGATAAAAAAAATTATTATTATTACGCCCCGTAGAACACCTCACCCCTTTTTAGAGGAGGATTCAAACTTACTAACTTGATGGTTCTTCTCGATAATCATTGTTATTCCTCATTTTTTGTCTTCTCCGCTGGAATCACGATGGTGAAGGTACTGGGTGCGTTGCATAATCCGAAAGGCATAACCAAGTTGTAGCAAGAAGCATTCTACTTGTTCTTACATTCGTCTTGGCTCTGTTGATATGGACTTAAGCCACTTTTGGTTATTCTTCTCTCCAATGTAAGATTTAGATCTTAATTTTGCCGCCAAAATCATCGGTTTAAATTAGGGTTTTCAGGATCGGTGAATTTTGGGATAGATCACTAAGTATTCTACTCATTCTCACCTTCATCTTGGTTTTGTTGGTACGACCTTGAGTCGCTTCTGCTTAGTTTCCTCTCCATTGTAAGATTCATATCTTAATTTTGCCCAAAAATCTTCGGTTTGAATTAGGGTTTCAAAGAGAGATGATATTGGGACAAATCAACAAACATTCTATTAGGGTTTGAAGAAGAGGGGAAATTTGAGGCTTTTTCATGTGTAACAATGTCATTTGGGGTTTTATCAATAATTTTGCCACATCAGATTTTTGACAAGTCACATAGGTCTGAAAAAAATGTTTAGATATTGTCATGTCGAATTTTCGGTATCCTAAATCAAAGTTGGCACTTAAGTGAACTTTTTTTTTTTTAAAAGTGTCATATAAATAATAATATGAAAAGTTTTGATAATGAAGTGAGTGTTATACAAAAGTTATGAAACTTCTAATGTTTTTTTGGGGAAACAAAAGCATGCTCACTTTTGCTCGGACTTCCAAAATCCATCGTGATCACACCATGATAATCCTTCAACGGTCTAGAATTTGTAAACGTTTTTATATCCTCTAATAAATTACATTAAACATTTAGTAATAATTTGATAATCGTATTGAACAGATAAAAAGTCTACGGATGATATGTTACAATAGGTTACGGTTTAGATATCGCGCCACATGAATTAAAATTTCAAAGATAATTAAAGTTCGGGTCTATTTATGCCATTATCTCTAATTTACGGCGCAGAGCGGTCGGCACCCAATTCATGGGCGTGTATGGACACCGAATCGCTCCGCGACTCGCTTTCACATACGCGTCGACGGCGTCGTCGTTCCGGGGGAGATTAGTCGCTTTTTGTCATGTGGCTCGTGGCGCCTGAATTTCTTTTTATTCTTTTTACTTTTTTTTTCACGTGGCTCGTGGTGCCCGAATTTCATTGTCTTTTATTACGTGGCCACTATTCTCGCGACGTCCACGTCGAGGTGGTGATGCTCGGCATATGTACAGGCACGAGACAGGTTCCCTTCCCCCCCACAAACGTTTGGATTCTCGAAGAGCGGTGCTCCTTCGTCCTTGGGTGCCACGTCAGCCGTCGCGTCGTTTTTCCGTCCGAGAATATTCTCGACACGGATTACATCCGCGAGGGGGCGCGCGCGAGGGGTATATTCTTTTTTACCTCCTTTCAATAATTTATGTTAATATTCTAGAAAAGAAAAGAAACTCAATGCAAACAAGTTCCCCTTCCGGGCACGTTTTAATTCCATGACGGGGGTATTTCATATCCGAAGAATCTCGTCCTTTTATGCTCGGTTGTTGTCCGATTGCCAATGAATGCTCCCCATCGGCGACGGTGGTGGACGCACAAATTTCCACGACTAGTGACGAAAGAATATGATGGTGGAATATATCTTCGGCAATCCACGGCGAAGTCCAGGCAATGATTGTCGCCTGTGACCGGCAGTGAAATACGGCCGTCAATGGCTGTTGACCGGCAATAGAGGCCGGAGAATGATGACGGTGGCGGAATTGAGTTTGCGGTAGCTTCGTGATTGTGAAATATATGGAATGAAATCTCAATCTTAATTATCGTTTGATAATATTATTTTACTTTTTTTTAATATTTTATTTCATGAGGAATCAAAATCCATATATATGGACTTAAAAGACAGCAAAATCCGTAAATCGGAATCCACCGTACTCTGATTTTGTCCAAACCATTGAAAATTTATAGAATTGGAATCGTGTTGCTTGAGGAATGTGATTCCCAGCATTAAAGCTAACTTAGGCGCAGCCAGCAGAAAGTGCACAACAGTATAGGATTCCTCTTGTCTTGTCTCCAAAAACGAAGGATATAATTGGAGAATGCATCAGTGGCGGACTGCCTAATTTCCATTACATGTCACGTCTGCTAGAATCGAGGCCTAAATCCGTCACGTTCATTTTTCTTTTACGAGACTTTTTTTTTTGTTGAATATTATATATTTTGTTAAACACTTCCCATCGATGCAATTAGTGCAATCAAACAAATTTTGGATGATGTGAGTAATTTGATAGCACGCAACACAGATAGTGTCTGAAAGACAAGTGATAATAGAAATAGGTTGAGAAAATATATAATTTGATGAAACATTAAAGTTAGTGGACTTTTTAGAGTGCTTTGATGGGAGCAGAAGTTATGAGAATAGTTTGATTTTACATCCTTGTCCTAACTCTATAATTGGATGAGGGTTATTTTCGGAGGTCATTATGAGTGAGATTAAACCCATTTTTGACCTTGATATATACAAAGAGCAATATTATTATCCACTTCTTATATGATTAATTCCACTAAATTTTCACCAAAAATATAAATTTGTCCCCGATAATTCAAGTGCAATTTAAAGTGGCAAACCCCAAATTTATATACTTTCTTCCATTTTCAGCTTTTATATTTCCACGAAGGAACTAGTTGTCGAATTAAGAATTTTGCATGATTTCATTGTAGGCATTACATGTATTTAAAAGGCATTATGTTTTCTTTTTATTTATTTTTATTATGCTTCTATAGAAATTAGTTTTGTTGATAAAAGAAATTTTTAAGAATCCTAATTCTTTAAATTCGTTAATTAATTGTGAAGTAGAATCCAAATTTCTTTTAACAATTTTAACGCTATCACTTGTTTATCAACTCTTGTGCACAACAAAAGTGAAAGTTTATAAACATACATTGCGCTAAAAAAAGCGTCTAAGTTAAAATTTATGTAGATTCTACCTATAATTAGTCCATAAATTTCCTCGGTAACATAGGAAAGAACTAGGTTTTTTGAAATTTCCTCTTTTTTGACAAACTTATTTCAACGGAAGTAAAACATATAAAATAAAAAAGAAAATATAGTGCTTTTAATGTACATAGCGTGCCACCGTAAACAAAAACAAAACTAGCGAAACGTTTAATTATGACACTAGATAGAAAATATGGTATACGTCTGCATCTATTGTCAAGGTTTTATAAATAAATAAAAAAGAGAACTGGGCCTGGAAGAGTAGGAGTTCGGGTTAGACCGGGCCAATGAAACACTGATTTATATTTCCTCCTTCATTACAATGGGCATAATTTTGCAAGCGTTCAAGCCTTTGAGGGTCAAATTAGAAGGCTCGGATTGAAGATTGGGTTGCTTTCGGATTGGGCTCGCACACCGCCCCCGAAGAAGCAAGGCAATACTATGTTTGCTTTTGATCTTTAACAGGGCCTGAAAAGCGTGTTCCGATCCAAAAAATGGACGGCAAAATGTGTAATCTGAGAAGGGCGAGCCGAAAACTTTAATAGCTCAATGTAGGCCCTTGTTATTTGAGCATAGATCGCCTTATGGCTCCTTCCCACGTAATCTAACAAGAGCCACCTGCTTGGAGTCCTCATGCCCGATCGAAACAGACCCGCGTGCCGTGCGCCTGCCGGGTAACACAAAGTCGAACCTGTGGTTGCAGCCTTGCAGGAGTACTCTCTCTCTGGACTAGAAATATAACAGACATGCCATTTGGTCCATAACCAAAACCGATCCGTCTTTAAGAATCAATTGTACGAGATCTTAGATGTGCCTTTGGACCGATACACTAAAGCCATTTCCATATTGTCGAGTTTCAAATTCAACTTGGCTTTGTGGCCCGAAAGGCTTTACGGCCCATTCGGTTGAGCATGGATGGGCCTTCGGATTGCCAGCTCGGTGTCGGATATCTGCACTTCTAATGCTATGCCAAAAGAAATCTCGATTTCCCAGCCTGTCCATGATTGAAGAAAAAGACATTATAATTCTGATCTAATTTGTTGGACTCGAGAAGGAAATGGTTAGCCTAGGCCACGCTATTCGCACTCGTGTATCATAATGAAACTTTCCTTTCATTGAGAAGAAAAATCAGACTTATCAAGGTCTAGCTTGTGCCATTGATACTTGTATATAAATGATCACGGATGGATGATCATGGTACGGGATATTCTAATTGCAACTCACATAAATATTTCAAAGCCAAAGGGACGATGCTTTGACTTGAATATATCTTCCGGACCATCAACTGTTGAAATGAATAATCACAAGCTATGAAGTCCTTATTGTATGTCTTTGGAAATTGCAATCCAACGCTTGATATTGTCTCGGCGCCATGTTCTGAGGGGTCAAACTGCTCAGTCTCGCAATAGGTTCATGGTATACCCCTCGATCGAGATATTAAAAATAAAATGTCAATTTTATCAACTTAATCATCATTTGAATCTTAATGAATTCAACCAATATTTCTTCAGTGGGGCAAACGCAATTGCCAATAGGCTGGAGGAATCAATTTGGCAACTATTGGCTTTCCTAAGACACGAATTAGATTCAAGAACTTCTAATCAATTCAATTAACCTTGGGCTTACCTAAACTTAATAGGAAATCGACACAAATAGTTTTATGAATGTTGACATAATATGTAATATAGTCCATGAAATTTAAATATGTAAAATGTGGTCCATGAATTTTATATAATGTTTAAGTGGTTTCTTAACTTGTAATTTGTTTAATGCAATCTTTAATTTTTTGTACATATTCAATGTAGTTCTTGAATTGTATGAAGATGTTCAATAATATTAATTATTTTGAATGAATGGAAAAACAATATTGAACATGTATAAATAATTTATAATTATATTGAATAAATAAAAATTAAGAATTCAGATATCATGAATTATTTCTGTCATTATCTCTAACTAAATTTCTCCTCCCTCTTCACGCGCCTCAACATCGATCTCACGCGCCACAAAACCCCCCAGGGCGGAGAAAATATTCAGCGGTTTGTTCTCACCATGTCATCAGCCGATGCAGTGAGCATTTTTTGCTTCCATCCAATAGCAGCTCGACACGTGTATGATGATGCGCAATTAATCACAAAAATTGAAAACTTCATTTCTCTCTTCCTCGGCCATGGCGGCCACCGCCCCAGCGTGATCGTCGCCGCCGCCTAAGCCACTGCAACCTCCATCCTCGAGCCCTCCCCATCGTCGTGGCTGTCGCGCCCTCGCCGTCAAGGTTCGCGGCCATGGGCGATTCACGGTCACCAGATCCGTGAATGAGGGGCCTCGAAGCCATGGACAAGCAAAGCTTGCAGCCGTGGATGATGGAGGAGTCCTTATGGCGTCGCTCGTGGTCGGCTTGAGCAGCCCCTCCAGCTCCGTCTTTTTCTATTTTTCTCCAACCTCCAGATCTGGGACCGCGTCCTTCATCCATGGTTGTCATCACTTTCGCTGGCCTCGTTCTCCAAATCTCCATATCTAGCCATTCATAGCCGAACGCATTCGGGCATCGAGGAAGGTGAACAGTGGAAGACGAAGTTGAAGACAAACAGACGAACAAAGGAAGGCAAAGCCAAAGACAAATAAAGGAAGACAAAGCTGAAGACCAGATTTGGAGCCACAGTGACAGCAGCAAGCCAAAGCGACCAGATCTGGCCGGTGACCCGAAGATGAAGACGAGCAGTGGCTGGGAAGAAGATGAATTGAGGAAGACAACGGAAAGGGCGACTTGGTTTGGATGTGCAGTTGGCCTGGACACGGCGTTGACGCTGGTGACGGTGGGAGGTGCGGAGGTGGTGTGGATGAAGGAGGAACGGAGGAGGAAGAGAGAGAAAGTGGTGGAATGAGAGAATTTTTTTTTTTTTGAATTCCATATCAGCAATTATGTGTCGAGCTGTAATTGGATGGAAGCAAAAAATGCTCGCCACGTCAGCTGCTGACGCGGGGAGAGCAAACCACTGAATATTTTCTCCCCAAGGCGAGACTCGCCGATCCCCCGTCCCGTTCACGACCGTCCGATCTGATGACCATTGACCGTACCTCCCCCACTCCCAATTTAACGGCATCGATCTCAACGCCCGAAACCAAAAAGACCACATGCCTCATCGGAAGGTGAAAGGCTCGAGGGGCACCCGCGTCATTCTACACCCCCTAGATTTCCCACCTTCTGTTCGCGCTAATTTACCCCCATCTCTCTCATGTGCGAAACACGCGAGCGGAAGCTTTTAATCCACGACGATGATAATTGCTTCCCCAAGCAGTCATGATGGTTTAGGTTCTGCCCTTAATCTGACCGCCGTTCACTCAAGCATCCCTCAGCCGCAAATCGGATCCGCTTCTCCCTAAAGCCCCAAGAGGGCCGTCATTTCATTTCTTTATAATGAAATGCACGGTTTAAATACATCACGATCATATCATGTTAAATTTCACTTGATATATTGCCGTGCATGACAGTTGTGGGGCGAGGAGGACTTCATGAAGCCGCGAATTTGATGCTCTATGGGTATATTGGACCGTGATCGAGGATGGGTGTGTCAAACCTATAATCGAAATCCTTTTCGATGTTTATGTTGTCTTTGATAAGATTGATCGAGTTTAGGCAGGGCGAGATATTCTTGCCCATTTGAGTAGCGGTTTTCCAAGCCCAACCTTAGGCATAAGAGTTTTTCCCACACCTTGACATTGGTGGTGCGGCGATGACAGTGCGGCCCTTACAAAGTCGCAAAGATGGAAACCTCCTAACATCAAGACTTTGCAAGGAAAATCTATCATAGTTTGAATCGAGTATTCTAAAGTTGGTGTTAACATTGTCATTTGCACGCCAATACCAAAAAAAGAAAAATTGGGTCATCCACAATCACTTTATCCGTCATTTAATATATATATAAACCATTCGAAGATATATAAACTAACCAAATTGGACACATTTCAGAATATTAAAAAAAACTATCATGATTACGACATGTATTAACGTGATGTGAATAATTTATAGGAAAAAATGTCGATGATACGAGGAGAAAGGTAAATAAATCGAGTCCTATAAAATTATGCAAAAGGATAATGAAAAAAAATAGAACGGGATTAAAGCTGAGAACGGGGGTGCTAATGCAATTACATGATTGGGATGAGAGAAGGGAAGGGGGGGTGGGGGAACTACGGGACAAAGGGAGAAGAAAAGGCAGAAAAAAGAGGAAAGAAAATAGAGAAAGTCACCCTCCCTCCCCATTGGGTGTTTTTTCAGCTCTCCCCTCTTTCTCCCTTTTCCTTAAGAAGAGCGGTTCGTTCACAGTCATTTGGTTTTCATCTCTCTCCCTCGATCCTCCCTCTCCTCGATCCTCCCTCCTCCTCAGAGGGGAAATAGCAAAAAGCGAAACCCAAATCCACAACGCCACACCACACCACACCACACCAGTCGGAGTCGGAGTCGGAGTTAAGTCCTCTTCCGCTGGAGAAGGTTCCGTTTTCCGGGGGCGATTGATCGGTCGCGTCGCCCGCCCTCTTCCAATGGTCGAATCGGAGGCTTCGCAATCGCTCCTCTGAAGTCCTCTCTCCGTGCGTGCGGGGGCGCGTGCGCCTGCGGGGGTTGGGTTCCTTGCGAGTGGATTGCGCGAGGCGGGAGCTTGCTGTCGGGTGTGGCGGCGGGTGGGAGCGGATCTCCGATGCGGAAGTGATCTCCGGCCGTCGATTCGGTCCCCCGGGGCGTCGATTCCTCTGTTGACCGTCGGTTCCGGCGATTCCAGGCCCTGTGGTGAGGGTGAGGAGGGAGATGAACGGTGGCGATGAGGTCGCGGCGGGCCCACCGCAGCCCCTCGAGTGGAAATTCTCGCAGGTCTTCGGCGAGCGCTCCGCCGGCGAAGAAATCCAAGAAGGTAATTTGGACACCAAAAGGGAAGGAAATATCGGGGGCTGAATGTGGGCGTGTGCCTGTGTGGATGGGGCGGCGTGGGCGTAGGGTTTGCCTGCTCGGATCCGATCTGCGCGGGGTGTCTTGCAGTGCGGATGCTGCTCGTTTCGAGCGATTTCGATCTGTTTTTGTCGAGTTTCGAGGACTGTCGAATTCGATTCGCGCGATTTGTATGGGTGTTCGTGAGTTTCTGAGGTGTGATTGATTCGGGACTGCGCATGCCCTGCTTCAATGGAGCCTGATTTAGTTTAGTTTTCTAGTTTGATTCAGATGGGAATGTTATGGGAATGTTAGATAAAACTGGGGAAGTCAGTGAGTTGCATGCATTTCTTTTGCAGTCAGGATGGGTTCTTCTCAGCTCTAAAGATCCTGCCTTTTTAAATAGTTCCTGTGTCTTATAATCCGGCACTATGTACTCAGATTGGTCAAGTTGGCTTCCTCAGTGCGTTAGAAGTTGTGCAGTTCTTAACTTTGTATTGGTGTATCTCTAATTGGTTTTGATGCGGTGTGGCTGGATACTAGTATATGGCGTGGTCAAACGGGGGGAAATGAGAGTGGAGTACCTGAGGAGCGAGGCATAGCTATTTGGTCAGGGATTTAAGATTTCCTCTATCTATTACCTTTTGTAATGACAACTGTGCATACTATATAAGTTCCCTAAGCTTCATCAGTTTTTTGGGTATCTCCCTAAGCATTAACAGAAATGAAACTATCGAGCAGAAAATATATACTTTGGTTAGCATCAAGAGAAGAATGATTCATGACTGCATTGATGAAGGATTACCGTATTGTCTCATGCTCACCATTACACATTTAACTTGTCGATGTATGCGATGATCATCATGGACTTTGTAATATGTCTGCAGTTGATATCATATCAGCGATTGAGTTTGATAAAACCGGTGATCATCTTGCCACGGGTGACCGGGGTGGTCGGGTGGTTCTGTTTGAAAGGACCGATTCAAAAGATGTGAGTATCTCTGTCCTAGTGGGTTTTGTCACTTAATTTTATCTCCGTCCTGTGCCACAGTTTACTTAATGTAATCAATTTTAGGTTGGTGGATCCAGAAGGGATCTGGAAGGAATCGACCATACTGTTAGTAGACATCCGGAGTTTCGCTACAAGACAGAGTTTCAGAGCCATGAGCCTGAGGTAGCAGTCTTTAGTACATTCTGCTGTCTCATATTCGGTTTTGTCTGCCTTTTGGAATTCCTGATCTGTTTGTGGGTTGGTTTATCCTGTCAGTTTGACTATCTGAAGAGCTTGGAAATAGAGGAGAAAATCAATAAAATCAGATGGTGCCAAACAGCCAATAGTGCTCTCTTTCTCCTATCTACCAATGATAAAACTATTAAGTTCTGGAAGGTAGGATTGTGGTTCTGTTGCTTCCTTCTTTAAAGTTAGGATTACTTTCAGTAGATGAGTATGCAACAACTCGCGGGGCATGATGTTTTAAGTTTTTTATGAAGTGAATTTTTTTTATTTGTGGGTTTTGTTACTTGCTAATGGTCTGTATGCTGACTTGTCTATTCTCATTCTAAGTTCATAGAATTTTAGACAGTCAACGAGCTCTCTCTCTCTCTCTCTCTCTCTCTCGCTCTCTCGTGCGCACGTGGGAAGATGTCTCATCTAATGATCCTGCAAGAAAATTTATTTGTAAATTGTAATCATGATGCTCTTTTGGAAGTTGTATATTATGCTTCTGACTAGGATGGCTTCTCATGTATAGTGTAAAGGATCTTCTCATTTATTTCACAGAGTTATAGCTACTAACATTCTTGGTAAGTGTTTTGTAATGGTAAGGAGTTCCTTACAGGTAAGCTGTTGAAGACAAACCCCTGTTTTTATTGTAAACAGTATATACTGGGCATGAGTTAGAAGACATGATCTTGTCCAAATTGTTCAAATTGTTATATTATTGGCTGTCATGGTTTTGAGCTTTCTTCAGCTTGGTTTTTCCCATCTGAAGTTGTTTTCTGCTGGCTTCTTTTGGAGTTAACTTCTTGTAATTTCTATTGAGAATTGACTAGGTCCAGGAGAAGAAGATCAAAAAGCTTTCTGAAATGAACGTGGACCCTTCTAAAGCTGTAAGCAATGGTACTATTGCAAGCTCCAGCAGTTCAAACAGCCACAGAACGTGTCTGGAAAATGGTGGATCACCAGAGAGATACAATTCGCTTAGCAATGATTTCTCATTTCCTCCAGGAGGCATCCCTTCACTACGCTTGCCTGTGGTAGTTGTGCTCAACCCGCTCTATTCATATTTCTGTAATTTCTGGAAATTTTCTCCTTATTTTTTAGTTTCTCGTTTTTGGTGATCATGTATGTTGTTTGCTTTTGGTTGTCTCTTTGTGGTCATGTTGTTTGGAATGTTTGAACCACCTGTGGCTTGATCCCCCTGGAACTCTTTTTACAGGTGACTAGCCATGAGACTAGTCTGGTTGCCAGATGTCGAAGGGTGTATGCTCATGCTCATGATTATCACATTAATTCCATTTCAAATAACAGGTATGTTGTTTTAAGGTGATACTTTGACTTGTGTCCTCATGTATATTAACTCCCCATGCTTTTTTGCATTATTTAAGCTTCGTGCCCTTGGCACTCAGCTTTATTAGGGCATGAAAATAAGAGATGAAAAATTATCCCCTAGTGCTTCCAATTAGAGTTCTTTTCTTGACTGATGTTGACATGGTGGAAGTGTAATGTTGATCTCATTTTTATAGCAAACCTTTTAAAATTTTTAGACTGGTGAAATGCTTTTTTGCTAGAATATAAATGATGACAGACCATTCTCCTTCACTTAAGTTGTGAACAGCCAATTGTTTTATGACTTTAGATCAAAGTGAATCTTTCTGTAGGCATCTCTTTGTTATTGCACTGAAGCACAAAATTCTGTTTGTCAATATCTTTTTTTAATGGTATGCAGATTATCTATTTTTGGTTTTTAGCTGGTTTTATTGATACTCCTCATTCTTCATATTGTTCAGTGATGGTGAGACATTCATATCTGCTGATGATCTTCGTATAAACTTATGGAACTTAGAAATTAGCAATCAAAGCTTCAACATCGTTGATGTAAAGCCAGCAAATATGGAGGACTTGACCGGTAAGCTTTATTTAGTTTCTCTCCAGATCCTCGTTTTCTTAGTTGCCTTCGAGAATTGAGATACTAGCAATTGGCAAAGGTTTTTCGAATGATAAAGCTAATTGTGGTGTTGTTATTGTACATTACTATAATGAGTGATGTAGAAGTTGGTTCCATCTGACTTTTAGTAAAATGCATATAATCTTTTTGGCATAGAATTGTCTCTTGATTCTGAATGGATAGGTTGAGCTGTGAAATATTTCAGGCTTGGCCCTGAGTTACTGCTTGATGATCAGTTTTTCCTTGCGCTTTGCTTGCTTTCACTGAATTTTTGGATCTATACATGAACTTCACAGAGGTGATAACATCAGCTGAATTCCACCCTACACATTGTAATCTGTTGGCATATAGCAGTTCAAAGGGCTGCATCCGCCTCATCGATTTGCGACAATCAGCTCTGTTGGATTCTCATGCCAAAATGTGAGTAATGCCATTAGTTTGCTTTGATCTATGTACTGTTACATGCATAGAACTTCTGTTATGGAGAATTGCAAACCATAACATTTGAACTACTTAAGATGAGCTGTTAAGAGTATCATTTCTTTCGGTTATCCAGTTGCTGATTTGTTTCTTGTGGGATCCTTAGTGAGGATAATTTGAAGAATTTCATGGTCGGTCATTGTGGACTTAACAGATTTTTGTGCCTACAGATTTGAGGAGCCGGAACATGCTGGATCTAAATCATTTTTCACGGAGATTATTGCTTCAATTTCAGATATTAAGTTTGGAAGGGACGGGAGATACATACTTAGTCGTGACTATATGACTCTAAAGGTTGGATGGCTGTTTTTTTGCTTCTGTTCTTGTTTGGCATGGATTTTCTTTGATATGGCAGCTAGAGATCAACACTCTTAGTGTGATTAAAGCATCCCTTCATGCTTGTGTGGTTAACTCCCCTGGTAATCTATATTAAGCGCATAATAAGCACGCACATGCTGAAGCTAAATTTTGATCAAAATATGGAGTTCCAGAGTGCTTCTTTTTCTACTAGAAAACAAAGGATCCTGAGATGACCTGCTCTAAAGGTCAGCTGAGTGCAGCAGTTGAAGTTGTGTTCCTACATGACTATTTAAAGCTGTGTTCTCTCTTAAGCGAGGTGGAAAGTGAATAGGTTTACCTACATGACTATTTAACTAGCCTAACACCATAACATCGTTGTCTGCTTGCTGCTGGGCAATTGATCATTTTGCAACTTGTATTTAGTTTTAAACTGATCTTCTCATGCTTCTGAATAAGTTGCTTTTTTACCCCCAGTTATGGGATATCAACATGGATTCAGGTCCGGTTGCAACCTTCCAGGTCCATGAATATTTGAGACCCAAGGTGACATTTTCTCTTTAAGAGAAACTAGTCAGGAAGTGATCAGTGCATTATGCTGTTTAGTTTCTAACTTACTATTTTGTCTTTTCAGCTGTGTGATTTGTACGAAAATGATTCAATATTTGATAAGTTTGAGTGTTGTCTAAGCGGTGATGGGGTACGAGTAGCAACAGGTTCATACAGGTTTGTGGAACTCTGCTCATCTCTTTCCATATGAACTGCATACATGATTTTTGGTTTTCAGATGGATATTTCTTCATGTCCAGTAATCTCTTCCGTGTCTTTGGTTGTGTGCCGGGGAGTACTGAGACAACAACTTTGGAAGCCAGCAAAAATCCAATGAGGTAAATTAAAATTCATTTAATGAATAAGAAGAATATGGACAGTTTCTTTTTCTGGTGGCACATGGAGATAGATGTCAATTTAATGACGCTGTATTTTTTTACCAGAAAACCAGTTCAGACTCCTTCAAGGTCATCCAGGTCCCTCAGCACTATTACACGAGTAGTCCGACGAGGTCTGTCCTTTTCGCTTACTTTGTTCCTTTACTTTCAGCGAACCATTCAGTCTCTTCTAGTAGCAGCAGCTGTTGTTTGTTGTTGTTGTTGTTGTTGCTGCTGTTGTTTCTTCATGACAATAAGGTTAACATTGTTTTGGGAGTTCAAAACCAGGAGCAGAATCACCCTCAGTCGATGCAAACGGAAATTCCATCGATTCCACCACGAAGTTGTTGCACCTTGCATGGCACCCGTCTGAAAACTCAATTGCCTGTGCTGCTGCAAATAGCTTGTACATGTATTACGCATAATGATGGGACAGTGACAAATACTCTTGATGGTATTGGCTCGGGTTTGCTCTTGGAGAAGAAGGCTGCATTGCTGATGCGCTATTCTGGGGATCTGAATAGCATCTCGCCTCCCAAGTGCCTGTTAGATTTGTAGCATGTGGTTTCGAAAAAGTTAAAGCTGTATCACAGGGTCTTTGCCCCGGAAATCAGTGAGGAAGCAACTCATTTTTGGTCCTGCTGTGGCAGTTTGCTTCGCTTGTTTCTCCATCCACTGCTCTTTAACCCTCTCTGGAATTTCCTCTCTTTTCTTCCCCCAATTATTTGTTCTTTCTTTTTTGGCACCTTTTTCTCAAAGTGAAGGTGCCTTGTTCTGTTCTAAATTTGTTTCTGAGTTGAAGTCGGAAAAGGGAATGTGATTGTAGCTCTCCTACAACCAAAAAAAAAAAGGGAAAAAGAACTGAAGAATGTTCTATAACTTCCACTAGGTTTAAGATTATAACTGTAGCTTTATTCAAATTCTGGTGGGGAAGGAGCTGTTTGGTACACTCACTGCATCCATTTTTTAATTGATTCTTTTGTCTTGGCTAAAGATTTCATAAAAGGGCGGTTCTTGACTTTTGATGTTGTATTTTGTCTTTGTTTTTTGCAGTCCCACAGTTGGAAGCTTTCTCCTTCATTGATCATTTCTATTTTGTTTGGGCCAAATTTCTAGTCCATCAGAGTTTTATTCTAGCCGTATTTGCTCAAACCTTAGGGAATAGATATGGTCAGTACTAAGATACATAAGCTGAACAAAAATGTTATCTGATCATCGAGGATTCTGTCCTGAAATACCTCTTATAATGATTCAGACTTTTATGTCTGTAGTTGTGGGGTTTTCGCTCAACTGACCCTTTGTCAAATGGTTTATTCTGCATGTTACGTGTTCATGAAATAAGGGTAAATGTTCGTGTACTGCGTGTTGACATTCATGCATTTAAGACTAAATTTTATGAGAAACTGATGATTGACAGAGAAAAGAGGACAGGGCATATTTGTGTTTATTTGTTGGGGGTGTATGTCTCCATGTGGTCTTTAGTATCTACCACCAACATGTGCCAAATCTCGTTCTGTAGCCTCTATTCACCTGCCAAAAATATGTTTCGAAATGCCTTTTTTCGGCTTAGGTAAAAACACGGGTAAAATCGAACTCTAAAGTCATATTAACTCGGCTTAGGATGACGTGAACTTGCGAAAGAAAAATATCAAACCGGTTGAAACAGAGATGACGCGATTGGAGCATGAGTCAGTTCGAACTAGTGATGTTACTCGGACAAATTTTGGATTTTGTTAAGAATGCACGCATCAAAGTCTCATGCAACGCCAAGTAAAAATGATACAAAGTGTCTATACTATGCTGGGTAATTATCACGGTACAAAGCGCTAAAAAAAGTGATCCGTGAACTGAAACGCTGCCGTTTTGTTCGGCGAAGTCAAAGTCAAAACCCCTAACCCCTCTGTCGTCTCGTCGGTCTAAGCTCCGTTTTCTTCTTCTTTTTAACGTAGGGAGGAGAAAGAAGAGCACGCGGTCACCAAACTGATCCGAGGTAACGCCGTCGATCTCACCTTGTTCGCTTCTTCCCATCCTCAACGCATTCCCGCGATTCCGTGTCCGATGATGATCTAGTGAAAAGCGGTCGTCTTCCCGTATGCGAATTGTCGAAATCCCGACCGATTCATAGTCTCCTCCGAGCTGCGGAGGTTGCTGCTCTCCGTTTCGCCGGTCGCCGCGTGATGGCGGCGTACGGCTTCTTTTTGCGCTTTATTCTGATGGGTTTTTAGTCGCGCGACCGCGAGCTCCGGTGCCGTGGCGATTCTCGCGATGTGCCCATCTCGTTTCGAATGTTCTTTCGTTGTTTTCTATAATTGGGTGTCGGTTCATCTAAACGGTCGGGTGTGCTCTGGCAAAATGTAGGAAGAAGCGATGGCGTCGAAGTTGCTTCAATTGCAGAAGAAGGCAGCTGAGGCGACTGGGTATGCGGCGAAGCATGGGAATGCCTACTACAAGCAGTTGATGGAGCAGAACAAGCAATACGTTCAGGAGCCGCCCACTGTGGAGAAGTGCCAACTGTTGTCCAACCAGTTGCTTTACACTCGTCTTGCCAGGTCCTTACCAGAGCTTTAAACGAGTTGCTACATGTGCACTTTTGCGGTTGTTAATGGGATTTATGCGATCGAATCGGGCTTCACTCTGCAAACCTTGGTTTATGCCCCCGCCCCCTTTATGTCCCTTTAGTTTGACATCTAAAATGATCGATTGTGATTTCCATCTAGGGTGTTTCTAAGGATTCTCGGGGAGGGGATCCCCAATCCATTGATGGTCGTCGTATGAAAGAAAGAGTAAATTGCCATTTGATTGTAAATTTTTTATGTTTTTTGTGCGTTACGGTTACGGCATTTTGTATTGAAGTTACGGAGAAACTCAGGGAGATATGACAAGTTATGGCTGGGGGATCCATCCCCCTGGGGACCATAGAACTGCCCTTTTATCTGATCTTTTGAGAGCCAGAGACATTGATATTGAAATGCAAAGTTTACTTTTCGTGTCAATTAAATAGTCCATTCTGCCAGACCTTTCATCTATGAATAGTCCACACATGTCACGGACGTGCACAGAGTACTTCAGCCTTCATCTAATATTCATGATGGGCTTGTAAAGGCTCTGATGGTGTGCATGGTATAGGATGAATTTCGAATTGTTGAGATCTGAGGCATAACCTCCGACAGCTTATCAGGGTTTAACAAGCGCTTTTTTGTTAAAAATTTTCAATTGCGACATGGTAGAACTCCACGTGCAGAGTCATGGTGCTAAATTCATTTGAACAGCTGAGTCACTTAACATTTGGATCTGCAGTGCAAATTTGCAGAAATGTATTCTGCTTATAGCACTTGTCAGTGATGCTATTTGTAATGTTGAAATTCATTTCTCTGTACATTGTCTGCAGCATCCCTGGTAGACGTGAGGCATTTTGGAAGGAAGTGGATTACCTCAAGCAACTATGGAAGAACAAGGAGGAGCTGAACATTGAGAATGCTGGCATAGCTGCTTTGTTTGGTCTTGAGTGTTTTGCCTGGTTCTGTGCCGGTGAGATTATTGGAAGGGGGTTTACTATCACAGGATATCATGTCTGAGAGATATTGCTTTGATAATAAAGGATCTACTACTTTCAGTTTAGATTTCCATAAGTGGGTGAGTTAGGCACCGATAGGGTTTCCAGTGCGAGATTTTTCTTTTATATACTTTGAGCTTTGGTATAGACGAATCTTTGCTGAGGCACTAACCCATAACTTTAGTCTTATGTACCCATCTCAAATTGAGTTGATTCATTTCTTTTCTTTTCTGCGCGCTGCATTGACGCTAAAGACGTTATGAGTTCAATGCCTAAATACCTGGCTATATTTTTACTGGACACCACGTTAACGAAGGCCATATTTCTCATGGGTCTTTATTCTGGCGAGATCACATAGAGTGGTCACCAGATGCAGATAATTCAAACCATTGCCCATTTGATTGTCATTACTTACCTATTCTCTATTTCCTTTCTTTCCTTGAAGTCTCACTAGCTGACCTATGGAAATAGAAAACCAGCTCAACTAGACTGATTTCGTGCCAGCCCACTTCAACTCAACTCTGTAAATCCGCACATTTTGGAGGTATCTCTCTCTGATTTTTGTTGTCTGAGTGAAGGTTGCCCTTGTCATTACTTGTTGCTTTGAACTCCTTGACTTGTTGAATATGGCCTAGGCACCTGATGTTTAGTTTATAGTATTTACCAATGTGGTGGCAATGACATCTTGAGGACATTATAAAAGGTGAAAGGGAAGTGATTCTGCTACTGCTGCTGCTGCTGTCACCATCAAAAGCGACAGAAAGCATTAGAATTGTTGTGATTCATACTCATGGAACTTTAGCGAAGTTCGGCCGGTGCTTTCTTGGAATATATAATGGAAACTCTCTGTCGTGGTTGTCAACATGTCATTTTTACACTATCCGGCAGATGGCTTGTGGCTCTGGTATTGTGACTAGCAAAATGTTTTGGTTTCTTTTGTAGATTATTCCCATGTACTAAAGGCCAAGTTCACTTTCGCCAGCCCAATCACCGTTCGAAAGACCCATCCATTTTAGAGACTAAAAGAGTTAATTGCAATTTCGTCCCTCGGCCTTGATCTGAAGAAGTGAATGCCGAGTCAGAATGAAACTCGGCATCTAATCTTCGGAAAGCATGAAATCCTTATCTTTTTATGAGCTCGACCAAACCTGAAGGGAGTTCCTGCTATTAGAAAAGCCCCAGTCCCACACTAGGTTCTCCAGCAAAATGAAAACGAATGCATCCATGGGAAGACTAATTCTAGACTAGAACTAGGAGTATTCTCTATCTACAGAACCTGGAGAAGTGAATCTCCGAGTACAATCTTGTGCCAAAGCAAATTCAGAAGCTGAACAGAATTTGGCACGATTTGTTCCAGTTTGGTTTTACTTTTTTCTCGTGCCCTCTCTTAATATATAATAGGTGCCGGGATTTGATTGCTTTTTTCGTACTGTCTGAATCTCGAATTGATGAAATGATTTAGCCTCGACTTGTGCACAAAATGTTTTTCTTTTTTTTCTAGATCAACAAATTCAATATTTTAATTTGTCAAAGTTATGGGATAATTCATACAAACCATTTAACATCTTAATATTAAATAATATTAGAAAATAAAGAATTTTCAGTCATGAATTGTTCTGTATATGTTGTGTAAGCCTCCTCCAATTGGAGGGCTCATCAGCAAAAGATGATGAGGGTTACCTTATCGTATCTACCTTTATCACATTATTTTCTTTTTCTTATTTATATTTTTGCGTATGTTTTTCCTTGCTTGCCTCCTAAAAAGTGAATGACTAATCAAGTGGAAGCAAGTTTATGCTGGTTGTAAGAGTGGGCATGCATGCAATAAGGGAAAATCGTTCAAAGAGTCCAATATCTATTGCATTTTTACAAATTTAATCATAAACTTTTCAATTTTAATCAAATCATAATTTTTTTCTTATATTTCACTAATTGAGCTTATTTGACTAATTTTGACCGAAATTCAATAATGTAGATGTTAGCCGTCTTATGTCCTTGCTCGCTCATGGCAGCGATAGTGAGAGCTTAGGGCTTGCAAACTCAAACATGAGATATGGATTGAGCTTCAAGCTATGGCTGGCCACTTGATTGCCATTTCTCAAGCTCCTAGCCATGGTCATGTGAGCTTAAGCCGCTATAGGTGAGGGCTGCACAACCCTTGCCTATGGCAGGCAAAGGGCATCGTGGCTTTCACCGGGTGGTCGATGTGGGTCTAGTGACCCTCTTCGGCCATTAGTAAATAAAAATAAAGAAGGAAAAGAGAAAAAAGGAAAAAATAAAACATAAAGGACAAAATATTATTAAAAATTGTTCATATTAGTTTTAGATTTAATTGACAAAATATGAAAAGTTTTAGGACTTAATTGGTAACATAAAAAAGTTTAGGACCGAATTAGTGAATGTGTAGTAGATTTTGGACTTTTTGAATAATTTTTCTCATCGAATTCAAAAATGCACACAGAATCTGAAAAAGACTCGGAGGAATTGGATTCTGTTGATGGATTTCATATTTGACCGACTAAATAGATAAAGTCCGATTTTTGGGGAAAATAATCAGTTAGTTGACTGGCGTTTAAACATGATAAAGAGGTATCGTATGGTTCCGAGTGCATTCTGACCTTTCGTAAGCATGCAATGTAAGATCATAAAGATGAAACATGGCATTCGAAGCGGAGATCCTACGTTATTTACGCAGGTAAATTCTCGAGAAGCGAGGGTATTGAGAATGAGTTGGTCCAAAAATTATTGGTAATATATCTTCTTTTCTCTTCTCTTCCGAGTCTTGTAATTTAGTAATTTCCCAACTCCTTATTCCGTATCGAGGATCAACCCCAACTGGGTAACTCTTGCCGCTCCGGCCTAAGCTCCCTAGCCGGTGGGACGGCGAAGCACGCCCCCACCTTGCACTTGGGACCAAGATTAACTAGGGTTTTGGCTACTGTTCCTAGGCAACATAACAGCGTGGAAATTGCCAGTGGCCAAGCGAAAGAACATGTTCTAAGAGGGTGTTGATGTTGCTGCTTAAAGATGAAGATATCGTTGCTTCTTCCTGCTGTACTCTCTCTCTCTCTCTCTCTCTCTCTGTGGCTTCATGTTCTTTCGGTCAACAGAGCTTAGTTGAACAAATCTGGTGGCCGAGCATCTTGATTGAACAGTGAGGAGAGAACTGCTGTACTCTCTCTCTCTCTCTCTCTCTCTCTGTGGCTTCATGTTCTTTCGGTCAACAGAGCTTAGTTGAACAAATCTGGTGGCCGAGAATCTTGATTGAACAGTGAGGAGAAGTTCTCTAAGAAACCATTGCTAAACGAAGAATTTGACGATTCATTTTGTAATTTTGGCCTTAAAATATTGTTCGAGCACAGTCCTCAACAACCCCGAATTCCATCCTTTAGCATGGATGTACCATCTTACAGAAGTCACCTTTTCGTCTAGCGCTGCGCATCCAATTGAACTATCAATAATATTTTTTATGAAGCATCAAGTTGATCAAGACTAAAAAAAAAAAAATCAAGCCCATGACATCGGCCACGACAGATAATTTTGTTCTCATCTGCCTACCAGAGGAGGGGAGTGCCTTTCAAGTCAACTGGCCCGACACAGGCGCCGGGTTACAGTTTGTAAGGAGGGGGTCTAAATCAACGTCATTAAAGAAATACCAGAACTTCTGCGAAGTATGTTGGTCCAGTCCAGTCTTTGACCATTCGATGTGGTGAAGAAGTATCGCGAATAGAGAGAGAGGGAGGGGGGGGCCACAGGGGAGACTTTCTCTCTCCACTTGAAGACAGATCCAGACAGTCTTAACTAGGACTAGAGGAAGAGAACAGTGGTTTGGACTCGTTTTAATACGTGCAAGAGATGATGGGGATGATGGGGACGGTAATGACAATGACCAGATATACAGAACGCTCATCGAGACCATAATCACGTATCATATGGACCTTTGCTATAAAGATTGTTCATCATGGACGAATCGCATTTCAAGAATTCCAGATCCATGACCTCTTCCTCCTCATCTTTGACTATTGTGGCATCTCACCTCCAAGATCAAAAGAGCATCTTGGGCTCTCTCCGTTCCTTCTTGAGTGGAATTTGAAGGTGTTAAAGAGTCCAGATCGGTCGAACGTTCATCTTCATCTACCTTTCAACCAAAACAGTTTCAGTTCAGTATTTTGGGACCAAACCGGTTCTCTGTCTGCAGCTTGGAGCTCTTTAATTATTCGTGGTGGTGTTGAAATGGTGTATTCCATTTCCACAACTTGGACCCAGAAATATCCAAACCTCCTTCTGTCTTTATCACTTTGATCGTCTCTCTCTCTCTCCCTCTCTTCTCTGCCTAAGGACTCCTCAAATTCACGTGTTGCTGACCGAATTTGATCTGCTCGTCCTACCCAGTTCTCCAAATTCCCTTCTTTTCTGGTCTCCAGACTTGGCTTATCGTCAGGATCTTCACTCCTACCACTTCAAAGCTCAGTAACTTATCACTCCCTCGTGATCTCAAAACCGAATTCGTCACTGCCATTCATCGCAAAGTTCCAGGCTTTCGTGGCGCTGTCAGTATCGCGACCAGAGAGATGCAAGAGACGACAGCGTTTCAGAGCACGAAGCTACTGTTCCCAGAGCAAGAGAGGCTGATATGCCCACGTTGCGATTCGACCAACACCAAGTTCTGCTACTTCAACAACTACAACCTCTCCCAGCCCCGCCATTTCTGCAAGAACTGCAAGCGCTACTGGACCAAAGGCGGCTCTCTCCGCAACATCCCCGTCGGCGGCGGCACCCGCAAGAAATCCTCCACCAAGCGGGCCTCCAACCCGAAACGCCAGAACCAGGATCCGGATCCTGACCCGAGACCCAGTAAGCACGGGCTGCAGCTCCAAGAGTCGGCCACAGCCGACTCCTTGCAGTCTAACGCCACAGAAGGGGCCCTGTTGGAGGGTCCGAACTCGAGCGGATTGGGGGCGGGATCCGGTGGATATGGGGTTAGCCTGAACCCGGGCTCGAGCTTGGGTTTGGGTTCTGTCATGGGGCCTGAACCAGAGCTTGACTCGCGACGTGGCGGCGGAGGGCGGGAGGATCATTTTGGACATGCAAGATGGTCTTGCTATCTAGAGTACACCAACTTCAAGACTACTACGGAGGAGAGATGGTGACGTGCGATGAACGGTAAGCTGGAAAGGAGTTAAAGTGAAAGTGCCAATTCGAGAAACAAGAAAGAAAGATTGCCTGGGGGAACCGCAAAGATTGTGAACGACGACGACAGCATCCTTATCAGCAGGCTGCACTCACATTCAAAGGCCGAAAGACCGGCAAGCAACTAAGGGACGACAGATGATTCCTAGAGTGATTTTCTGATTTTATGTAGGTTCTTTCTTTTCTTGCTTAGCGTGTGATTTTATGTAAGATTGTAAGATGATTATCACACGCTCTCGCGAGTACTCGCTTTGTTCAAACATCATGTGAGGGAGAGCTGATTCTGAAAATAATAACCAAAAAAACCCCGCGATGTAATAAGAACAAAATGAGTAGAATTTGTAATCCATGTCTTGTCTTTATGATCTAGACTCTACAAAGTCCATCTATGTCTTAACCTAAATGATCATGCAGCGAGTACTGTCATGAGCAAACTTTCTCCGTTGCAGAGAAGAGGGGTCGGTTCTCGGGTCGGGCGGGAAGCCTGCGCGCACGGTTTTGCTTTCTGTAGGCATGTGAACATGTCTAAAGGCTAGGACGAGTTGTCGCTCTTGGGACAAAGAAAAGACTTGTTCGACTTGAGGGACTGAAAGCCGCTACTCTTCCAATGCAATCTTGCCTCCTCACTTGCTTCCGAGGACAAGACAGATTTCTTATAGCTCCCTGGCTTTTTAGGCTTTTTCCATCTGATTCCTCTTTTTTTTTTCTTTTGAAATTTCAACTGTCCAGCAAGTATTTTCACGAGATTGCTCTTTCATTTGCTGCGAATCTTCGAATAAAATAGAAAGAGACGGGTCTGTCAGATATGCTCCCAAACCCGACTTTAGGTCGTAAAGATGACCAAATTTACAAGTGATTAAAGTTACAATGAGTAAGGAAAATTACTGATACATAGATTACAAAGCTTTACAAAGTGTAAAGAAAATTAAGTACATTATTAATCTTGTGGAATAGTACGAACCATAGGACTTGGAGAACTCACGGCCTTCATAGGTAGAAAAAAGAGAAACTTACAATCCATTTGGTGATTACCAATGCGAGGAAAATAATTTTTATATTCAATTTTAAACAGATGTCTATATTTTTGTGGAATATTATGAGTCACGAGAATCATAGAATTATGATGGTAAAAGAGAAATTATGACCGGGAAAAAGAAAATTCCATAAGCATATAACCGATAAATCACTTATGCAAATGTCAAAGGAAAGTTAGGATAGATTAGGTGGGTTTTGGTCCCCATTTTTTCTCGAGGGACTCTAGATGGGCCCTTTTTTAATTTTGTCAATCCCTTTGCATCTCGTGTGGTGTCGATTGGAGTTGCCTCTTGTTCAAAGGCACAGTTTCGGCATCTCTCATATGCATCGACTTGGAAATTTGAATAATGGGCATGCCGTTTCAGTTAACTGTCAAATCAATGCTCTGCGAGAGCTAGAAAATAGTTTGGCCCGAATGATTTTTTCTTCACCTAGAATTAGAGGGATGTTCCATCGGTTGGTTGGTGGTGCATCGGATTCGACCTGCATCGTTTGGTCTTTGATTGATGTGTCGTTTAGCCCCCCACGGCTCCTCTCTCAATAGTTGTGAATTGGACCGCTTCAGGAATCTCATCGTCAGCTGCGGACCTAATATGTTTGTGGGACTGTCTATCTAGCACGAGGGAGCGATAGATTTGAAGCATGAAAAATTAAATATCAAATTATATCTTCATCTAATAATTTTAAGTTTTTAGAATAATTAACATTAGTATTACAAAATTTACATGATATTAGAATTGAAACTTCCAAGTTCAAATCTTTTCAAGTTCCATTTGTCTCCCTAATTAAATATGTCCACGTTTAGTATTAGGTTAAAAAAACTACAAAAGTTTACATAATATCAAAGTTGGAATTCTTGAGTTTAAATCTTTTCATGCATCATTTGTTTCCTTAATTTAATATATTCACGCTTAATACTAGAGAAAAAAGACAAATTAAGCATGAGAGGGAGTATTAGAGTGATTAATTATTAAATCATGCCTTCATCTAATAGCTTAAATTTTTAGAACAGTTGACATTGATTCCATAAAATATCACGTGAAGAGGTAAAAGATGAATGGCTGAGCCGCAAGGAGGAGGGTCGTGATTGGCGATGCTGAAGATTTGCTTCATTAGAGCGCGAGAATCTTACTCGTTGGAAGATCGAGTCAAGGTCAGCACGCTCAACGAGGGCGACGCTTGTTTCCGTGGAATCTAGGAGGTTTGGTGCCGCAAATGTGGTTGGACTTTGGTCTCGATTTGATTCCTGTCCATTCATTTTATATCGGCTCATATGTCCGTCGACATCAGCCTTGCATTCGTCTGAAAATGAGAATCACGCGTCTATTGCGTCATAAATCAGAGCCCCACTGCACTTCCCCAGAGGGACTGTTGACTTTAGACTCTGCTGCAACATAAACCTATTTTGGCTTCTTGAAGGAATTTACTCGGAAATTGGATAGAAAACGACCATATCAGACAGCTCCCTCCAATAAATGAGGCCCTACTAGGACTAGTAGATCAAGGCCACTTGTGTTCACACGATGATGTCTGGACGCGTCTTACCTCGGTAGAAATGAGAGGACGCAATTTCATCCGAATCTTTCGCTCCGGGAGATGGACAAACTAGTACTAGACCAGGTGTCGTACGCGATTTCATCCGGATCTTTCGCTTCCGGAAATGGACAAACCAGGTGTCGTACGTCACTATTTTGCCCGTGTCGGCAGTTCCTAGTGGTTAGTATGAAGTATTTCACTGTATTCGAGCCAATCTAGATTCGTTGTAATGTGAACCAGGTCGAATAGGAGCAAAACCGTGTTCTTTAATCGACCGTGATTGTCTGCCCTAGGGTTTTGCTAGAGTAGTAGCCCTTCCTCGTTTTCTATGGTTTCACACATCAGGGCAAAGAAAATTGGCAGCCTGCTGGTCACCGTTGCGTTTGACAAGTACGTTTTTCAAGTCCCTATCAAAATTCCAATAATCAATGTCGGAACCATCCATGCATTCAAGATTTGAAACGTCTGGGTGACTTGGTGTTGAACATTTCCAGCATTCTCCTCTATAAGTGTGGATGCTACATGGCCAAACGGAGCCACACACCTTCATAAGGTACAAATAGACACCGACTGTCAAAGACTTTCTGCAGCTATTTTCACGGTTCTCAACAGCTACCACAAAGTTTTTCTAGCCAATAATATAAATCCAAGGATGCTCGGAATCAACTGTTGGACGACAGAAAATAAATGAAAGAATCACATGGGAACAGCTCGAGCCTTGTACATGCATATGTACGCCATATGCCAGTCGCCTGAAAAGGAAGAAAAAAAAAACACCAATGAAAATAATATCTTTTATAATCTGGAAAAGAGGATAGACCAAGAGCACCCCGGTTCTCTTTGCAATCGCACCGCATGGGCACACAAATTTAAAGACTCTGGATCAGGTCCTTAGTAAGATGGAATAATCCGGATGACCTTACCCCCTCCAGACAGTTTTGTGATGTCCTCTTCCCGCTGAGGAATAGGATTGTCATCATCAAACTCAATCCATTTACCTACAACCGACATAAACCCTTGATTCAAAATTACATCGAACAGAATGAGTACCAAGAGTGTAACAGCAGATATCTCCTGGCTGGAAAGTAAAATAGCAGATAACTAACCACTTTCTTGCTTGACCCAAGCCACATAATGTCCTGAATCAGCACTCCGGCCCTTGTGAGTCAATACAGCAACCAAATCATAGATTCCAGTCAACTGTTTCTCCTCAACTGGGGCATCTAAAGGTAAGAATGAGAAGAGAAAGGGGCATCACCAGCTGGAACTAGTACCAGGGAAACACAGAGAGAAAGCACATGTATGCACTTTACAAAGATGATCACATCTTCTCTTAGTATAATGAGGCAATCTCCAATTACAGAAGTTCTTTCTTTTGGCTGAACAAATTATAACCACAGCAATCTTTAATAGGGGGATAACCACAAAAGAGTAACTGTCTTGTACCAATAAACCGATTTAGAAAAATCTAAATATCTAAGCAATCAGCATCAGCATGACTTGATCCCAAAAATACAAACAGCGATTGCATGCACTAAATCACGAGACAAGTATTAAGACTGGCTTAGGTACTAAAAGCTCATATATATATATTTTGCCAGCTCATACAGATTTATTTAAGTGTCAGAAAGACTTACCATCCTGGGAAGTAGTTAAAGATGATTCCCTGGCTAAATTTGATGAACCCTCCTGTCCAGTAGTTGATACATCAGACAACCAAAAGTAAACTCCCACTTATATTTATTCATTTCCATGAGTATCACCATTCACTTACATCGGCATCGGACATCTTCACGTCATTGTCTTTTGAAGTAGAGCTCTTCTCTGCTACTTTCAGACCAAGCTTTTTTCCTTCTTCATTCCTAAGAAGCTGGTGCTCAAATAACAAATGAATGATCAGTAAAAGATAGACTAGAACACATACAGGGATTATAGCTGAGACCAGTAACAGAAAAAACCTGGCGAGGAGCTTCTAACTTTTTCTGTAAATCATCTGAACAAAAATCATAAACATCCAACTCCAATGGATAATCTACTTTCTGAAAGCAGGTAAACTTTAGTTAGTCAACTTGTGCAAGAGATCTAATACACCCAGCAATAAAGGGAAAGGTTCTTAAACTAATGAATCTCCAATGACACGGAAGAAACTAAGGGAATCCTCCAAAAGCAAGTGTGCAGAACATCGTACCCGCAATATCTTGGCCTTCTGATTTGACTCCCTCTTCCAGAAAAAACGAACAAATTGAATGGTCAAGTATCTGAAAGAATGCGTTCTATTAGACTGTAGATATCTCAAAGGGCAAATTACAGCACAATACATAGTTAAAAACCAGAAATCAATTACAATCATTATATAAGAAAATCATGCCAAGCCACCTTGGTAAGCCATCGATACGAGACTCTTTCAAATAAATTGCACTCCTCCCCAGGGATGGGGAAGCCTTCTCCAATTCTGATTTCAACCCCTACATGAATTAAAATGATTATTAAAAACTGGTCAGTATCTGCTTTCTCACTACTGGAAAAAAGAGCACAGCAACTCATTAACATGTTAAGTTTATTACAAGTGACAATTCATGAGCCTTTTTTATTAAATCAGCAAGATCAGTCTCTAATTTGGTTAAAACTGTAAACTGTAGCTACTCCATACAAGCACAGGCCATCAACCAAATTCTCCAAATCTTTCAAAACATTTAGATGGAGGTATTCAAAAGACAGAAAAAGAAACTGAAGTTCTTCCAAACAATTAAGAATAATTTCCAGCTAAGTTTCTTTCAAACATTGTTCTCACAGAGTAGGCAACTAACTCCCTATACTATTCTTTTTGGCTTGGATGGAGTAACACCTAAGTTTGCATAGCCAACATAACAATATATAAGAAGTCAAAGCATAAATTAAAATACTATGAATTTCTTTTCTAGCTGAGTTACAAACTGATGGGTACAGTTATTTTCGAATGGAGCCAACTGTGAATATATGAAAGGTGGAACAAGAGACCCAAGCCCAGGAACAGGCCTAGTAACATACTGGGTGGTCTCTATGCCATACAATAATTGGAAGTGTCTACTAATAACCAATTAACGACAATTGCAAAAGAATATTCCAGATATACTGTAAACTTACAGTAAATTAAAAAAATCATCGAAAGAGTCACATCCAGTGATCTACAAGAACAATTTTGTCTCATACTCCAGAAAGGAGGGGGGAGACCACTTACATGTCTTAGCCCTTCATGCAAATGGTTCACCTCGTGTGATATATGGCATTTAAGTGAATAAACTGTCTCTGATTCTGAGCTTTCTTCACAACTTTCTTGGCAATGGATCCTAGATATCCAACATTATAAATACATATTTAAGTTCACAATTTAGGCTTCAAAAAGTGGAACAGAGGAAGAGTTGCCAAGCACTAAAGAATATCCATTTAGAATAGAGTATTAATGTGTGAATGACATAATCCACGCAGGGCACTTCCAGAGTCAAATTCAAAATAAAGGCACAAGCTAAAGCAGAAGGCGCAAAGTCTATCAATAGAATATTTCCCGACAATGGCATACTCAATGAAACTGCTAATAATGGAATACCTCAGCAAAAAATGGTGAAGCCATAAATTATATGCACAAAATATGCAATTATGGGAGCCACAAATCTTTAAGCACGAATTTATGACTTTAAGAAAGTTCATTGCATACCTGCTAACAAGTTCAACTCCAAAAAGTTGCTTCACAGAATCTGGATTCTCACTGCAACCAATGGTGAACTTATCATGAAATTATTAATAAACACCTAAACCAGTATATGCTGGTCAACAAGAAAGAGTCAGAGTGATAAATCATCTGAGTAAACATGCTGATAAGAAGCATCTTAGAAGTTGTCAAGGATGGATTTAAGAAGGCGATGGCCATATTTTTCCTTTGCACATTCCAAAGCTAATAATGTATGATATTTTTAGATACGTTAGAAACATTAATACTGGGTTCTCTGGAGTAACTCCTAGTTTTTACTTTTTTACCCTTTTCTTTGTCCAATTCTTACAGCTCTCATGATGACTTTTATCTAACGCACAACATTTGAAACCTCTTGAAATATACAAATATTGACAGGAATGATTTCTTCCAATACTTTTTAAACTCAATTACATTTCTTTTTTCAATCTTTTGGAGGGAAAGTAGAATGTAGGAATAATTACTAGTGTGGACAAACAGTAATGTCAATGATTCGATAACTCTACTTATTGACATTAATTTAATAGACTCTTATCATTAGTTAAGTGATCACAAATTTGACTACACTATAAGGGTCTATTTGTTAACTGGCCAAATAGTAATTGATTTTATTCTTTTATTCCCTGGAACAAAAAAAGAATAGAAATCTGTTTGGTAATTTTTTTGGTCCCGGGGAATAGAAATCCGTTTGGTAGCTTTTTTGTTTCAATGAACAGATTTGTTCCCAGAAATAGATTTGAAGCAGAATCAAGAAGTAGAATAAAATTGCTTCTTTATTCCCGAGAACAATTCTAGACTCTTCTTTTCTCTTCTTCTTCCTCATTGCTAGTCCCCAACCATGGCCGGTGACTGGCTAGGTGAGTTCCGACGACCTCGCCGAGCCTCCCTGGGCTAGGGCAAGGTCTGGCAAAGGTTGAGCCTTGCTGATGGCCACGCGAGGTTGCCCAACCATCGGCCCCATCACCAGCCACCATGAGACTTGGCCTCACCCAGCTGGATGCCAGCCATTGTCGTGGCCAGCGACCAGCTAGAGAAGAAGAACAGGGATGGAAAAAGAAAAAGAACAAAAAAGATAACAAAATATAATAATAATAATCAATAATAATCAAATAATAATAATCATAATAATTATAATCATAATAATAATAATACCCATGCTTGACCAACTCTAGTTGGATGTCCATTAACTAAAGTTAGAAATTTGCAAAAGTACAATTATTTTTGCTTTGTACAATTTAAATCACAATCAATCGAATGTAAAGCCTATGATAAAGAATGACTTCCAAGTTTTTTTTTTTTTTCAATCTCAATAACAGGTAATAAGGAAAAATTATCAGGAAATACTTTCAATGACCACTAAGAACCTATCTTATGGCCATGTAAGATTACAACCCGAAGCAAGCTACCTACTTGGCACCTGGTGATCTAAGGGACTGAGAAAGGGTGTATAATAGTTGAGACCAGCATTCTTCAGCATCCTGTTAGGTAGAATAAAACACATTTCAATAATCTCTAATAGATTTAAAACAAGACACATA
The DNA here is from genome assembly GCF_016545825.1 of Eucalyptus grandis. Lineage (NCBI taxonomy): Eukaryota > Viridiplantae > Streptophyta > Magnoliopsida > Myrtales > Myrtaceae > Eucalyptus > Eucalyptus grandis. The sequence goes on along the minus strand of NC_052617.1, from coordinate 42,423,089 downwards.
TCAAATTGTTGTTGCGAGAATACCTGCTGCATGAAGACACCATTATGTAGCTGGCCAAATTGAGGATACTTTTTCCGCAACAACTGCATATATGACAGAGATGAAGATGATGCCTGTTTACTTATCCTAAGCAATGTGAAGACATACCAGCTATGTAAAGCAGCAACAGAGTTTGCATCATTCATACAAAATTAACTTTTCTATCAAACGGCAAATTGAGCAAGTACGAAAATTGTGATAATGTGATACAATGATGCTATCTCTATTTAACCCATGTTCTAGCTGTAGTAAAATCAAAACAGAGATCTGAAGAAAACTCTACCAGCATTGGAATCACTAGTTCCAGCTCTTTTTATTTTGTAGAGAATGGCATTTTTATGGGATAGAACTCAACCTTGTCTATAAAACCACAAACTCCAAAAAAAAAAAAAACAGGAAAAAGAAAAAGAAAAAAAAAGAATAAGAACATTTTGCCATTGTGTTATAAAAAAGTCTATCAGAGCAGGCGTATGCTTCTTTCAGTACCCTATAACTAGCTACAACACACAAAACATCATTGAAGCAATTTCTTTCACAGAGAAACAGATCAAGTTACAGCTCACCATACATCGCTGTTTCGTTTTTCTAAAAGTATGGGTACCTATTGCAAAACATGACGGATGACGACACTCAACAGTCAGTCAAAATATAGGGCCAGAGAAGGATGAAGAGAAAATAAACCACAGTTAAAGGATCAAAGTCCAAACCATCCAAAATTGCATGGGTGCAACTGCTTTGGCAGTTTTATCGAGCTCATTGAACAAATCACGGGTTGCAACAGTCAACATGTGAGAAGGGTGATCCAAATCATTCCTTCTTTCAGATTGGGGATACCTAGTGATGATTTACACAATGAAGAAAAGAATATCAGTCAGGCTCAGCGGTCAAAATACAGATACAAAAGGAAGAGTAAAAAGAAAATTTAGAGGAGTAGATGACAAACTGAAGCAAAGCAGACTTCAACTCTGGAACCGAATGCAGGCATTGAATGGTAGAGTTCATGTAGCAGGTGTTTCCTAAGTTGATCAAACCTGCACTATGACCCTGGAGAAAAAATATTGCACAGTTCAGGGGTAAGACCAAAATTCATGCTTATACCAGAGAGCAGAAAAAGCACGCACCAATATTACTATTTTTACCATGGAAACAGCAACATGTAAATCTGGCTTAGAAAAGGAGCAAGCAGAACGATGCAAGTCCGATTCGAACTTTTCATATGAGAATATGAAGGAGCAAAGGATGGTATTCATTGACGGCCAACTACATCTCATAGGCAAAATGGTGGGAAGATTTAACCATCCCAACCCCCCAAAAAAAAAAATATATATATATATATATGTATAATAAAAATAAAAAAAGAAAAGAAAAAAAAGAAAGAACAAACAAAAGAAAACCAAACCAAAAAAACACCAACAAGAAGAAGGAAAGGAAGGAGAGATACACTGCAAAAGTGGATATAATGGTAGACAAAGAGGGTTACAGAACCATGACACACTTCTAATCCAGAAAAAGTAGTAATGGTTCCTCAAGGTCACAACGGATGCATTATAAATTTCCAAGGACATGGGATGTCATGTAAAAAATTTGAAAGTGCACAAGTGATTATCATTTTGCTTAATTGCAACTAGAAGCATGCCAGCAAGCTAAAAAAATTACCACCGCAACAGCTTGCTCTTCCTCTGGAAGATCTTCCATGAAAACAGGACCCTTTTCTGGGGCCTTCACTATCTCATCTGCCGTTCCCATCATCATCAATTTTTGGCCCTACAAAAGTTTATTCTGACGAGTCAATAGCCAGAAAACTAATTACGCAACAGAGGCTTTTGTAAAGTTCCTTGACATGAGCTTGGGTCTTCAAATAAAGAAATTGAATCTAGGATGTGAAGACAAAACATCAAAGGATAGCGAATAAGAGAGGTGCTAAATCAAAGAACTCCCGAACTAGTACACCTGCTAGTTCTCAAAGGATATATTCATACAAATCTGACATTAACGCAGCCTTTTTTTTTTTTTTTTTTTTCATGTTGAAATGATGTTGACAGTTTATTTTCCAACTTCCCATCTTAATTTGGCTCGTCTGCTCCATCTCTAAACTTGTTACCACCATATTCATAAACAACTTAACAAGAAGGAAAAAGAATACTTGGTTGATTTAAGCTATTCTACCCAAATTGATAGACATGGAAAATAATTTTCTCCATAACTAATTAGTAAAATAACATTGAGAAAGTACAACTGCTTACTTCTACTGAAATTATAGTGGGCAAACAGTCTCCAGGATAAAAAAAAAAAAAATGCAACAGAAATAGAATGTGCCTTAAAGTAGCGAGAGTAATATACCTCATATCCCCATATTAGGAAACCTATTGCTTTGACCTAGATGTATGACAATAGATAGTTGTATATTCTAGAACTTTTAATGAGTGAAAAATGGAGTCCTCTTTCACCTTTAGATCCCGATTTCACCAATTCCTTCCATCTAAACAAACAAAGTAACTGGGCAGCACGCATTATCCACCAATCACAAAGAAAAGACTAAAATTCATTGGACTCTCTCATTTGGAAAACAAATCCAGAAGGAAAACATAATTAAGCTTATTACCTGCTTGAATCCTAATGTACCCCAGTCGGCATCATCCTGCATAGCAGAGTATTTTACTTTCAACCATATGTTGTGCAGGGAAGTAAAGGAAAATATACATGAACAAACAACGGATCTACTAAAATTGTATGCAAAAAAACCAAAATACCTTTAATAAACCACCCTTAACCATGATCTTCTGCCTCTCAGGTGGGACTCCTGTCAGATCATATAACTGGACCTTGAAAACATAAGGTGGCTGGCTAGTGTCAATTTCAACATCTGGGAAGACCTCCTTTTGCCATTTAACACTCACTAGAGATGACAGAAAAATTCAAGTGTCAGAACAGCGAGAGGCATTACGTTGATTGAAAAAGCACAGTAAAGGAGCTAATTAGGTGCAGATAGTTGACAAAAAAGAGAATCATTAACAGCTCCTTGGATAAAGACAAATCTGAAACCATAATCATCTGAGAATAATCCACCCAATCTGATTTGATACAATTAGCTAGTTTTTTTCTCTCTTATAGATACTAAATAACGGTCATTACTTAAACACAAAGTCCAAGCACACACCTGCTTATGATGAACTACTTCACTAATGAACCATTTAAGTTTCTTTTAGAATCATACCCTAACCATATATTCCTCTTAAATCTTGAACTTAAGGATGGAGAATGCATCTAACTCTTCTAAAAGTCCTAACAAAAACAATTTCTGCATCTTGTCGATTTACCAAAGCCTCTCAACAACTTCACTAGATGATGTTTAAATGAAGTAACCGCATGAACTCATTATGTAAAAGTACAGCAGGTGACAGCCAGCAAAGATCGTATACAATGATCATTGTTCCGATCAATATCGAATGGCCACGAACAATCGAGATTGCGCACAACATATATAAACATGACCGTTTGAATCATCGGAAGGAGAACTGATGAAGTGAATCGAAGCCTAGATTCTCCGCAAGCATATACAGAACCTTTCGCCGGTTCAACCAAGCATTCAGCGAAATCGCCAAAGCAGGAGATTCACCGGCCGCCGGCAATTTTAGCAACCACAAATCCTTCGGAAGCGCATAGCTTCGGAACTTCCACGCACTCGAAATCGCAGTACAAGGATCCGCCGCAACACAAGCCAAATACCAAAAAGCGAAAAAAAGAAAAAAAAGCAGCGAAATGAACCGCGCGAATCCGCCGCTCGGACGAACGCGCGACGAGTTCGTCCGTTACTCCTCCGATCGCCCAGCGGCCGGACTGCCGGAAGTCGTCAGCGAAGGCAGTACAATCGAGGTCGGCGGGCGGGCGGGCGGCGGGGCGGTCGCATTAAGCTCCTCGGCGAACGACGCGCTCGCAATCGCGCACGGAAAATCGGGAGAAGGAAGAAGAGGTTTGAGGTGAGAGCGGGAGACGAGAGTTTTAGCTAACCTTTCAGCATGGTTGAAGATGATTATGAAGAAGCGGAAGAAGGAGAAGGAGAAGAGCTCCGAGCCGCGCTTGATTGATCGAAGAGAGGGCAGGGAGATGGGGAGAGGTGGAGAGGTGGAGAGGTGGAGGGATTGATTGAAGAAAGGGAGGAAGGGAGGAAGGAGGGGAGAAGGGACGCGGATGTTTGAGCTTTGATTTGGGTTTGGCTTGGAGAGAGGGCAAGCTCTTCGGGCTTTATTGTTCTGTCGCCTCTTGTTAAAAGAACCACCGAGTCCCCAGCCCAGTGCGTGTGACTTTTTGGAAGAAAACTGCTCTCATTTCTCTCTCGATTTGGGACGGATGCATCTCAAAAGTCTTAAAATAAAAAAAAATGCATTTAATCCTATAATTTTCAAAAAATTATAATTAAATCATAAAAATTATCAAATCGATACAGTCAAATTCTTCCATCATATCCGTCAAATTTAACTAACAAAAATACTAATTTTTTTTTTTTATTATTTTCACTCTTTCGTGTGGCGCTAACAATACTAAAGTATCATCATTAGTAATTTTTTAAAGTTTAAAGTTTAAATTGCACTTTTCTCAACAAACTTTAAGGTTTCTAATGCTTTTATATCTAGAGACAGTATTAAGTATTATGAATACATATTTCGGCCCAAAATCGTCTTTAAAAATACAATTTCAGGTTTTTTTTTTTTTTTTAGTACCTATTCACGTAGAATAATTAGAATTATATAACATTTCTCATTTTGATGAATGTCCTTTCAATTCGCTCGGTAGAAGAGGGTGGCTTTGAGCCGTCTTTTGGAGACCGGGTCGATCATTCTTCACGCTATAATAAAATAACAAATTCCGTGGGAAGTCACGAGAAACAGAAGTCGAGCGTCAAAGGCCTCTTCACGCTTTGAAAAGATAAAAGCGTCTTTTGGTTCGACATCGAAGTAGCTGTGGAGATCACGAAATTTCCAGTGGATTCGACTTTAGAAGATAAGAGGAAGAAAGGTGGTGAAAGGAGCTTATAATCAATCCATCTCATGCAAGCACATGCATGCCTCTAATCAATGGCCATGTACCGAACAAGGTCACCAATGTAACCTAGAAATATTGCGACAAATATCACGATATTTTCGCTACATAAGTCTGCCGCGCATTTTAATTGTAGTCCCAGTCGCAACTTACATTACCACTATCGCCTCTTTAAGAAATTTTTAAGTCGAGAACAAAAATCCAGGCCGGATGCAACAAGCTTCCAACACCAATCTCCCCCGAGCACAAGGAAAAAGTATACGGTTCCCCGTTACAACACAAAACTGCTCTGGCTACGTAATTCTAACCAGTTTGCAGAGGAAAACCGAAAAGGGAACCCATCACCTGACTAATCTCGCCCTATCCACTACCAGATTTCTTCTCATGTAGTGACTTAATGCCAGGCAGTGGATCGTGTGGCTAGCCTCAAAGAAATAACAAGTGTTGGAAGAGAAAGCACAAGGCCATGCAAATAGGTACTTCCGTTTAGATGATTCGTGACTCGCCCAGCAACTTTCGGTTTAGCTCATTCTCCTAGACGAATGAGATGATGAATCTGATTTCTCGGCCAGATAGTGCTCCAGCATGTCGTCTTCATCATCTGCCATCATAATTCACAGAGAAATTACAACCATGACCATCCATAGCAATAAAACGCTAGCCCAAGGGGGGGAAAAAAACAAATACAGATTACCTTCAAAATCGTCATCATCAAAGTCAATGTCTTCCTCATCCTCCTCATCAGATTCCTCAGCAACTGCGGCTGTACCTTTCTGTTAAAAGTGGAGATTAACTATGCTTTTAGGGCTTTCTTTCAAACGGAAATGGTATTCATGGAAGATGTCTACATCATACTTTAGTGCATTATCACTTTTCTTAACGTACAAATCCTAGCAAACTAAATATTACAGGCTAATCCATTCAAGTTTTAACTTTTCAAATATTAGAACTGGCCTGCAGCGAGATTTGAGAGTGACTGATGCTGTTCACAGTTTCTCTTACCGTGACCACACTGGCCCACTGTGGACTGCCCACTGGCCAGTCCACCACCTGTTTTTTCTCAGAGAACAGGACGCTTCAATTTTACACTTTCTTTCCTTCCTCTTTGACACAAATATTTCTGATAAGGAAAAACTGAGTATTTGAAGAAACATCGCTCCATCCACAAAATTTACTACCTCGTAGGCTATTTTTGTTGGGCTACATGAACCAAGTTCAGGTATCATTTTTAGGCAGCCTATGCAGTTTTCACACCAATGGCGGAACATTTTACAGTTTCATTAATAAAAGATGAAAATCAGGCATAAAATAGTGCTATATATGAGAACCGTGAAGAAGTCCACTTACCGCTCTTCCACTTTCAAACCACTGTCTTCCAGTGAGCCTTTTTTCCTTGGTTGCACTAAGCGCAGACTCTGGCATTAGCCTGAAATACATGTTGCATTATATGTTGAGAAAACTAGGACAAGGGGCTGAACTGAAACGCACAAGCTCATAAGTGCAAGATATGACCCAGAAACTACTTCAGTTCTATGTGAATTTGTTGCTTTCATGCCACCATCGTAACAATTTACAGAGGTGTTGAGAACCTAATCTTGGATAACTAGTAAGAGAGTCATTCCCAGGATGGAATAGATCTCTCTCTCGTAACCAAGGCAACCCAGCCATTGCCATGATTAATTGAACATGAAACATTTGCCTCACAGGGAACCTCCACATCAATAGGCTTGGAAGTTCCCTCTTCTTAAAGATCCTCCATTGCCAAATCCTCATATCATCACACAAAATTGGTTTCGCTAGCACGTGAGACAAAGATCTAAAATTGTTCTATGAATTTGCTTGCTCACAACTAGAAAATCCTATACTAGCAAATCAGTCACAAATAGGACAACTGTTTTAAGGTCCTTGTCAGCATCGAAGTAAAATGGAATCTTGTTCTCCTCTTCAGGAAACCCAAGAGAAAATGAAGGTACTGAAAATAGAGAGAACTTTCCGTTGGGCCCTCCATCCACCACACAAATCCACCACACAAAATACCAACAAGCTCCTAAGCCCTACAACCCAAACTTTCCATTAGGCTCTCCATTGACAGTTGAAGGATGTTGTAGTCAGTTTACATTGAAATCTCCAATTTCCATTTTCTCCCAAACAAAAGTAAATGGAATGTGATTTAAGAGCAGTTCAAATTAGTTCTGTTGCAAATCAGTAAACCATCACCTACAGCTACAGTTGACAAAAGAATATGATGCAGGATAACAATCTGCCCCCAAATAATGCAAAGCTGACAGCAGGAGCAATAGAGAAAATATCATCTTGAAGCTTACTTTGCTCGCTCTAGTGCCAACTCTGCTTCAAACCTTTCCCTCCACACAAGAAATGTATCCACAGTGACTGGTTCTCCATGGGGCACAACTATCTGAGAGGTAACAAAAAGTAAGAAAAACTCTGCCACCATCTACTGAACGACAATCCTGAATATTTGATGGAGATGTCCATTCACTTAGCCATAACTGTAAACATCAACAGCACAAAAACTGCAGCGTCCTTAACTTTTGAGGTTTCATGATAAATTAAATAAGATGAGATAAGAATGTGCTTCTTTCACAAACTCCTGAAAAAGTTTCTGCTGGCATCTTTCGACACATTCTCAAGCTAGACAGTCTGCAAACAATGGGTCCACATTCCCTCTGAGCTATTAATAAATAAAGGCTCTTTGTCAGAAGTTACAACTGGAAAATTTATATACACAATAGGCAGTCAACGCCTTCTTCATCAATATATAGCAATATAACATAGGAAACAGAAGCCAAATATCTAATCTCATGCAAGATTCAGAAGCTCCTATTTCAATCCTTAATGTCAATACCACTGGCATATATCTACAAACACACTTTTCTCTGCACAAGCATGATTGACACTATAGCTGCAGCAATCCAGAGAGACCCGTTACCCAAACAAATGAAGGTTTAAAATATCAGTTGAGCTTTCAGTTAATTCCCACAAATACGGTCTAACTGTAGCATATTACCAAATAGCTGTGGATTCTGAAAGATGGAAATATAGTTACCTCATCCTTTGCTGCCTCTTCTTCAAGGTCCTCAGTGCTGTCTTTTTGACAAAATCTTTCCGACAACCACTCTTGTGCAGATGTAAAAAGAGTGTATACCATAGCCATTCCAAGGTTTTCAGCTGCCTAAACAAACAAAAGCATTTCGATCGAATCATACAAAGTCATGCTGGCACCGGACATTGAGTTGCACTGAACCAAGTTGATTAACAGTTCTAAGCAAATAAAAGGGAGACTATAATTTTTAAGTTCCAAAAGATAGGTAAATTTTACTCTTTATAAAACATTATGACAATTGGGAAAAACGTAATGCATACTTTGCTCCTATCTTGCAAGGTATAGCACGTACATCATATTTGCCCTACAGTGTCTAAATTAAGACCTGATTCATTCAGCCATTGCTCACATATTTTGACAGGTTCATGGAGATAGATTTCTTAAAGCCAGGCTATTTAAGAGGAAGAAAGCGCAGAACTGCGGAACATCTCAAATGTGTGGATAAATCCCCGCAGGCAAGCATCAAATGAGTTGAGAAAGATACATAATACAATTATAGTTTCTCGACGCAATAAGATGGGCTTAAGAGGACGAGAATTAGGTCCTCTCACCGATGGATTCACAGTGCTCTCCTTATCTCACTCTGTCAGAAAGTAGTGATATGGGGAACCAAAGCTGATTACACATGCCACTGTCCAAGCATTGTTGCCATACATAAGGAGAATTCTTTACCTCTTGTTGGAGCTTTTCTTTCAATATCCTAAGATCTTCACTCGGTATCCCACGTAAACTGCAGGATTCAAAAAAAGCTTCCAATTTTAAAATGAAATATTGGGCGATAATTTCACAGGCCATAGCAATGTTACTCACAATGATCTACCTATATAGGAATGGTGCAGCAGAAAAATATTGACCACATAAATCAATGTCATTTCAATTTCAGAGATATCCAGAAAGAACAGAGATTATTAGCAACAAACAAGAGGGAATTTTAGGCCACCAACCAGGAACAATTTTTACAAGCAAACTTAGTTTTGCTATATCAGATAAAAAGCAAAGTACCAGCAGCATATGACATAATAAAATTGAATTCTCTATGAACTTTATGAACTTATGACAACATCCATCATAGTCTCCTGCACGCTGCAAAGGCTAAAAACCTCTTACCATCTAGGCTTGTTACTACACGTGTAAGCAGACGAGCGAGCTACATCATATTGACCGTTTGCATGACAGAATCAACAAACCAAATAGAAGCTGATACTGAGGTCGTTTGAAATTTATGAAGTTACCATTCAAACTAAACAACAGAAACTTCATAAAAATGTGTGCAAAATTAGAATAATATCCTGGTTTAAACAGTATTGTCAGCTGATATTCTTCAATTTCAATTTTAAAAGTGAAAAATCTATAGAACGAGTGAATAAAAGACACAATTTGGGAGAATTCAATTGTTGTAAACAATCAATGAGTATACTACTCAAAGTTCTATTTCCAATACTGATTCACTTCCACAAGAATAATAATATAGTTTGCATAAATACGATGGTCGCTAAAAAGAGGATATTCTATGCTGAGATTTTGTTTACATCCCATTGTAATAAGAGGTAAAGCATTGGGCAAACTCTGAAGAAAATCGAAATAATTGGAGCACAAACCAAACAGAGAACTGCTATGAAACAGACCACACAAGTAGAATTCATGACATTTGAAAGAAGATTAAGCTAGTAAGCGACTTTCAATTTGAATTTGACTAAGAAGTTGCACAGCATGGGACAGAAGTATTCCTCAGAAATGTCCACCTTTAATGCCAACCAGCAAACCAAAGCAAGGGGGAACACAAGAATCACCAGCAAGAACTTAATATCACTGTTCCTTACAATTGCAAATGCCCAAATTAAAGAAGCATTCTTTTAAGTACAAAGAAAAATCACACGTCAAGGACAAAGCTAACTCCACTAAAAATTGTGGGAACATTTTTATTGCAGTTTACGGATAAACAAGAAAGGAAGGCAACTCTTCTTTCCATGGAAGTATTATTAACCTTTTGGTACTCAAAAGTGGAGGTTCGTCAGGATATTTTTCTGTGTGGGCGAATATCAAGGCCAATTGAACTGCATATGGTGTCAGAGAAACATATTAGCTCCACATGAACTAGATTCTGAGCTCAAATGCTCATCGCCCTCAGCTTTGGACATCAAATCAACCTGACTTAAAAAAATTAAAATTAAAATTAAATAACCTGGTGTAGTTGTTGACTCGTCTAATTCATCTTCCTGTCAAATAAAATATGATAAAAAGAATTAGCAAAACAATGATGGAAAGAAGAGGGCAAAGAGTACAGTGCCTGTAAAAGACAAAGAGCATGTAGTTGCAAAGTAGATGTCACGGCAATGTCTTCTTATAAATAAAAGCACAATCTGCAAATCCATTCCTTTTTGCCACGAGATTGCAAAAGGCTCAAAACTAAAAAGATCATGCCCATTAGTCAAAGCCTTTAAGAGGAGACGAATTGGAATTATATTGTTGTATGATTTTTCACAGTACTAGATAGAATCTCAGTTCTTTTTAGCTAATGCACGTAACCTCACAAGTCTTGCATTAACGCAAAACCCTGAAAATCAAGAATCGTATATAGCTATCCTCCATTAACCCATGACTTATCTATTAAATGCCAATCCTCTCTGAGATATCAAATCTGGCAAATAAGACCAGGTTAAACACCAAATATGAAGCATTCATAACTTCATAAGAATTCTCTAGGAGATGCATGATGGGGAGAATAGTGGATACCTGTGGAGATATATTGATTTGAAAGCATTTGTTGGATGTATTTAACCCACTCTCGCTGGAATGAATCTCTGGCATTAAAAAGAAACCAGCAAATAGCATCCCTCACGAGTCGAAAAAAGGAAACAATAACATTAAAAGAACTATAACGGAAATAGATGTCAGAAAAATATACCTTTAAAATCCTCCATAAGTATAGCTTCCAATGCTTCAATTTCCATCGACTGCTCCAGCTCGTAGTCTACACCCAGAGTTCAAGATTGCCATACATACAAAAGGTGACTTCAGAAAAACAGAAAGCCAAAATCCATCTATATGCCAGCCAAAGGCCCTTTACATTACATCATGTAATCTTCTTTGGTTAGTTTTCTCATCCTTGGATTTGATTTCCACAAAAGCATACACAACCATCCATCGTAGGAATGAGAGAAGAAAAAATCAAACTTTGACAGAGTGCCGGCAATGAATTATCAGAAATTGAATACTATCAGCCAATCCACATTCAGTACACTTCATAATCGACAAAAACTCAAAAATAGAACATGATTTCGCGGCTTCTGCGCCCTGCAAATTTCCTCATGCGCGAGAGCTTTAACTGCCCACGGGCCCGCAGCAATCGTAATACCACGCATCTAGATCCTTCGACACTTCATGACTGGTATAAACTACTCAAGAAAAAAGAGTATCCACGATTCTAAATTCCCGCGACTTCCAAACGAGCTAAACCCCCCTATCGAAGCTGCGCAATGGCGACATCGAAATCGGGACCGGCGATCCACCCGCGAGCCGGAAAACGCGTCCCGTACCATTGCAATCAGAGGAGACGAACGAACGGCGGCCGAAATCAAGTGGAAAGCAACGCCGGACCACAGGAATCGGCTGGACGATCATGCAAATCGCGATGGTGAAGTAACTTTTCAACGCGCGATAAGGGAAAAAGGAAGAACTTTCAGGTCGACGGATTACCGGTCATTGTCGCGGTCTGTTGGGTCGATTCCTTCTCGCTGCAGCCGAGACGCCGGAGAGGGAAAGCGCAAATTGGAGCTCGAGCAAGCGAAACGTCTAGCACTGTCCAACGGAGACCTGCGGCAGATAAAAGGATACTTGAACGGCGTCGTATCCGGGAATCATGTTACTTTTTTCTTCTTTTTCTTTTTTTTTTTTGGCTCGAAAAATATGTTACTTGAGTGTTGCGTCATATACATGATTTATTGCATTTCCTTTTAATAATTATTATTCACCATAAATTAATATGATAGCTATAAAAATTATGTCGGTATTTTATAGGTATGATTTACCTAGCTCACTCGAGTCATGTGGCTTAAAGGTTCTTTTGGGCATGCTTGTTCGACAAATTGATTTATCTATAACTATAAAAAATGATGACGATGACTTGACAACGACTTTGATTGAATGGGGATTATGATTTAGTAACTATTACTAAAGCAAAGTTGTATAATTAACCGAGTGCGATAAAGATAAAACCTCATTTTAGGTGTCACACATAAGCATATTATTCATAAATATCTTGAAACTGGAAATATGTTTTCTAAAAATCTAGTATTTTGTATTTTAATTATTCTGTGGAGGTTTTTTCTAAGTTAATTTTTGTTGGGGAAGGGAACAGCGTCTCATTATGCCCCACCTTTGTCTAGGGTCGAGTTGACGATAGGCTCCGATCAATGACAAACGATGGCCGTGATTTTAGTGCCTTTGTGCTCGATTCACACCATGTAAAGTTGACATAAATCCTCATTGATTAGGGCAAGTTCATGGGATAATGGGAATTTGGGCTTCTCACATGTACTATTCGCATTTGATGCGTGATGCACGTTGAGTATTATTCTTTTCCATTGAAGTATAAATACACGTAAAAATGTTCCACATGGAAAAATAAGTTTAAATGCGGATGCATTTATTAGGGAGTGTTTCCCAATTTCTCTCTGTGAATCTTAGTTAAGAGGGGTGTTAGTTTACTTCTAATACTAGTAAAATTCCAATTCAAAAGATATTTTTTTAAGTAATGGTGCAAGCGCCTTTCTTGCTATTTTAAAAGTTGGTCGACAGATTCTCAAGAGCCGGCGATCATGTTTAATGTTAATTATTTTTACTTAATAATTAAGGTGAAATGAAGTGAATCCATTTTTTTTCGAAAGAAAAAAATGTATTATTGATATTTTCTCATCGTCTCAATTGAATGACAATTCCATACTTAATCTCGAATGTAAATAAGGGGTTAAATAATAATTTTTTTTTTGGTCGCGGACTCCACATTCACATGCTGAAAGCTGAAAATTCCAAAAGTAAGATGGTAATTATGGAGTAGAAAATGCGACCTCAGAAGATGGACGTGAGAACACTGCTATTCCATTTTTTTAATTTTTTTGGTTGGGGGGGCGAAAATGGAAATTGGAATCCACGACCACGACCGCATCAGATGAACTGTCCGGACTCCGAACTGTATAAAATAAAAATCATAGGTAATAATTTAGATGGTTATTTTATCTGATTATTTATTTACATCTCCAAGCCAAGGGAGGAGGAGAAAAATTTCCTTCTCCTTTTTATTTATTTATTTATTAATTAATTTCCAAAAAACGTACGCCCGAAAAACGAAAAACCTTTGAAAAAAAACAAAAACCTATTTTTCCACTTTTCTCCGACTGACTTCACCACCATCCCCCCTTCTTTCTCTCTCCTCCTTTCTCCTTCGTCTTCTTCTTCTTCCTGGCTACCCTCGCACTGCGAGCTACCTACGCACGCACGCACGCACGGGGTTCTGCAGACCTCCACCCCCCCCGTCCCTCGCCCAACGCATTCTGCAGAAAAACGAGAGAACATCGAGGGAAGAAGAAGGCCCGCATAACGCCGCGCCCTCTGAATCTGCAAGGAGGACCGAGAAACCGGAGGCTCTCCCGGAGCCGTTTCTGAAGCAAGGCTGAGTGAACGAGGACAGGGGGAGAGAAAGGGAAGGACTTGCTCCCGGGAGCCGTTTCTCCGTCGTCTTCCCGATCCTTCCGCGAGCTTCTCCAATCTAGGTTTCTCGGTCTTTCTGCAGTTTTCTTGTTTTTTTTTTTTTTCCTCCCGATTTTTAATATTTTCTTCTGCGGTTTTTGGTCTGTCTGCTTTGAGTTTTTTCCGCTTGTCAGATTGTGGTTTTGTTCGTCTGGGTTTTTTAATTTATTTTTATTTTCGTCGAATCTTGATTCTCTTTTCTCTTCTCCGGATTTCTGGGCAGGTTCTTGGGTTGGATTTTTTTTGCGGTTTGGCGTGAGGCGCATGTGCGTTGCGCCCCGCTCGGAATTACTTGGTTGATTGTTTTGGGAGTCTGGGAGGTTCGCGGATGAATGGTTGAAGCAGATTTGGATCGGGACCTGCTTATTGTCGTTGTCGGCGGCGGCGGCCGTGGAGATTTGGTGGCATGAGCGGTTCTGCTGGCGAGCCCTGCAACAAGGGCATTGATGGGAGTGTAGGAGGGTTGGTTTGGGTTAGGCGGCGGAACGGCTCGTGGTGGCCTGGTCGGATTATGGGCCACGACGAGCTGCCCGAGAGCTGTCTGGTCTCGCCGAGATCGGGTACTCCAGTGAAGCTCCTCGGTCGCAAGGATGCTAGCATGTGAGCCCCTTAGCTTACCCTGATTATGTGCAGCCTATATGTTGTTTTTTCCTTCTCATCATCAGTTGGTGATTTGTTTTGATTCTTATTCAACCAGAACACTTCTGTTCCCACATGTAAACCCGTGGAAATGCTCTTGTTTTTTTGTTGCGTTTAATGGATAGATGTACTTCGGATGGCTTGATTAATTTTAACTTCCTTAAGGTTCTTCAGACTGTTGCCTGACCACCACTGTTTATCGACATCAGTGATGATGAGTTTCGGTGTCAATGTTATTTAATGCGCTAAACACAATTGTTGGAGCATTTGACATGGTAAAACACTTCACTGAACTTGAAAGCATGTGTCCAAAATGGACACATGCTTTTCAGAGACGTAAATCAGAACTTAGCTTGTTGTTTGCAGCTGCTTTTGAGCTGATTTTTTTTTTTTTTTTTTTTTTATGTTCTACATAATCAAGGAAAAGATCTAACATCATCTTTTACTTTGGGTATGTGGATCAGAAATCATGTTGCATTTTAGCTAATAGATTCTTGATGGCAGTTTACTTCCTGTGAAATTATCTTAAACTGGTCTATCTGCCTCATGTTGCTGCACAAGACAGTATCATATTGAATGTATCTGTTCATGAAATCTGCGTGGAATGTTTTTTACAAAATTCGCATAAGAATTACCCAACCATAGTTATCTGATTGAGATATACGGGTGGGCCGAAATCTTGATTTGCGATTCGTGGAAGGAAGAAATGTGCCAAAGTTTTGTTTGTAATTGCTCCTGTTCGCATGCAATGACTGACTACTATGCTTCTTGAGATTCTTTATTGTCTGATAGCTTGCTCATAATGAAACTTGCTTTGGAATATTTTCCTTGACAATGTCGCAAGAATGAGCTCTGTATGTTGTTTCTTGATCATGTTTTCCCTGTCATTATTCTTGTAATTAAAGGACCATGCAGCTGATGTTTAAAACATTCCCGCTGGTGAAATCATTCAACTTATCAAGTAATTTTCATTTTCTTGACCAAATGTGATCCAGAGACTGGTATAACCTTGAAAAATCCAAGAGAGTGAAGGCGTTTCGTTGTGGGGAGTATGATGATTGCATTGAAAAGGCGAAGGCAGCTGCAGCCACTTTAAGTAAGAAAGTGGTGAAATATGCAAGGAGAGAGGATGCAATCTTGCATGCTCTTGAGCTTGAGAGTTCTCGATTGGGGAAGGACCATCCAGATTTTTATTGTAGAAATTATTCATCAGGGAGAGATGGTGCTTTGGTTATGGAGTCTCCTACAATCTCAGATTCTGGTAGAGCAAGTGATGAAATTTCTGGAGATGAGAGTGGCTGTGACACTGATTCACATTCTGGGCCTGAGTTATCTCAGTCTGGCATATCTTTTGAAGAACCAAATCTTGTCTGTTCTTCTAAGTTGCAATCTGCACTGGGAAGGAGGAAAACCCCAAATGATTCGGAAGATGATGGAACTGAAGGAACCAAGCGCATGAGAGGGCTTGAGGATCTAGGCATGGGTATGGTGTCTAACAAAATGGTTCAGGTTGCCCTTGTTGAGTCGGTTCAAGATATAGCTCCTGGCACAAGTACTGCCCATTTTGTGCCAAATGGAAATCCTGTCAATGGTTGCAAAGGCTATTCTTCATCTCTGAAGAGAAAGAGATCTCAAGTGGCAATAGTGCGTGACTTCCTTAAAAAGAAAAATAGACGTCGTCCTTTGACCAAAGTTTTGGAGAGTACGACAATGGTGTCTGTACCAGTTACTTGTGACCAGTTAGCCTCTTCAAGTGGTACTTGTCTTGGCACTGCATCCGACTGCAAGGCATCTGGATCGGAACATCTTGATTTAAAGAAAACGTCTCCCATGGTCCCGACGAACTCAGATGGCCCTGCAGTTTCACATGACAACGAGCCAATGGTAAATGATTGCAAGCATGCTCAGAAAACCAATGATTTCTCGAAGACAAAGGAGACTTCCCGCTTATCGGGGCTACACGAGAATGAATTATCTGATGTGTTATTTGATGTGCCATTTGTTGGAGATGATAGAAACTCTACAGGTAAGCTACGTTATGAAGTTGGTTTCTGTATGTTTCCTTGTTATCTAGTGGATTCATCCTTTATTTTTTCAATATTGCTTTGCTGAAGGTTTTTTACTCTAGGAATATCTTTGGATCTGTTGGTTTTCTATCATAAACTGGGAAGTACTATCAGTTTTAATATCTTTGGTGCAATGGGCATTTTCACCAAAGATACTTGGCACTTTGCTGTGCTTCATGGTAGATTAATGAGTTAAAAAGACAAATCCTTGCTAGGGAAGCATGCATTGCGTGACATGTAAGGATAAGATTCTGGACAGCATATCATTGCGGTCTTGCTGTGAGCTGTTTGATTAGTCCAGGAAAGTCTCAGGGCTTTTTTGGGACAATTTAATTTTAATCAATAAGTGCTTGTTTTCCCGACACAAATTATGAAAAGCTTCTCCATGATTGCAAATGACTTCAAATCTTGATGTTTCTTAGGATTGTTAAGATTTGAGTGGTCAACATTTAAAACTTCAAAAGGCAAAAGGTCATAATCACCCTACACACATGCTTAGTGTCTACCACAGGGACATTTGCTCCTGTTGTTTGCTTTAGCCCTTGGCTTTTGATTTTTTATTGGTCTTTCGAATCAAACTGCACCTAGATTTCTAATTGTAAATTTTACAGGGTAAATTCCTCTTATACAAGTTGGAGATTGACAAAACTACAGTATATACATTTTTTTCGAAAAGTAGTTCCTTTAAAGGGTTGCATGGCATTTTGCAGCCAAAGTGGAAAGTCATCTAGTCCTTTGTGGTTCAGCATTTTCCTTTCATGGCATTTCAATTTTTCAAAACAATGCTTCTATCATGCTGTAACTTGTTTGGTCTGGTAATAAAACGGGAAAATTATAAAAATGGGGTGAAAACAGGAAGTTTTTACTTTTGATATGTCTGCGTAGAAGTAAGTTTTCAGGTTTGAGTACTTCTCATCCTTGCATTGTCTATGCCAATCCCATCTACCTAGTATCTGTGTTATCTTGTATCAAGCCATGGACAAAATGGGCTGACTAATGCTGTTTTCGATGACTTCCCAGGTTATCCTCCAATGCTAGCCAAGGCTCAACTTAGCAACTTAGGAAGGCAATCAAGTCAAAGCAGTCAAGTAGAAGCTGCATCTTTGGCATGCAACCATGTTAATGAATCTGGTTGCAACAGTTTGGCTGCTGTTCGTGTAGATCAAGTAGGTCAAAAGATAGACAAGGGTACTTCCAAGTGGCAGTCGAAAGGAAAGAGGAATTCGAGGCAGTTAAGTAAAAACAGGAATCGGCATCCGGGAAGGTATTTAGAAATGGACGAGGAATCCAATACTTATCTGACAGGTCTACATAACACAGATGGTTGCTTGCCGGGTTCTGAGCGGAAACCTGGCTCCACTTTTATTGATGGGTCCATTACTTCACATGCTAAACTGAAATCGGGTAGCGAAGGTCAGGTGGATGGGGTACCTGATTGGGGCTCGCGAGTGTTCCCAGGAGAATCTCACGTGAAAAGACAAGCTGAGCTGAAGCCATTGCCCAATGGGTCTCCGACTTCCCAAAGATCGCTCCCTCATCGTCAGTCTCGTTTTGCGGTGCACTCTAGGCATAAGACGGATGAGTATCCTATTGGGGATTTGTACTCCAATTCGCCCTTGTATGATGTCGAGCTAGAAGTCAAGGCTAGCTATCGACCAACTCATGTTCCTTTGGTTTCGCTCATGAGTAAATTAAATGGCAAAGCCATTGTTGGACACCCTCTCTCAGTTGAGGTCCTAGACGGTGGGCACTGTGATAATTTGGTAAATACAGGCAGCTGTGATGCAAATAATCTCTCTACCTGGGGAGGTTCTAAAATTGCTCATCCAGTTCATAGAAGCTCAGCACATGTCCGACGAACTGGTAAGTCCCATTCGCGGAAAAAGTCGTCCAAAGCGAAGAAATCGGGTCAATTGTCTAAAAAGATGCGGAAGCTGTCCTCATTGACCGGACATAAGCGAGGTGAGGACATGGGAAAATTTGCAGTAGAGAAGCCTGCTGGTCCTGTTATAGCTTGCATCCCATTGAAAGTAGTGTTCAGTCGAATAAATGAAGCGGTGAATGGTTCAGCGAGACCAACGCATCGGGCTTTGACATCCAACAATTAGTGAACTTTTTCTGGCTCAATCTTGTTGCTGTATGTAGTGCATTTTTAGTTGCGGATTTTGTTTCGATTTTACTCTTAGCCTTGGACTCTCTGCTTTGTATATCAGCGAGCTCCTTTCTGTATAATTTGGTCTCGGAATGCAACCTTGTAGGGAAGCTACTACCAGATACCGTACATATTTAACATTAGTTGAGGTGTAAAGTGGAAGTCTCTGGCAATAGGCAAAATTGCTTACTTGGTAGTGGTAGTAGGTTGGTTCTGTGAGCTAATAACTCTTCTGTATCTGCTGTTGGTCATGGAACATGTTTATTAATTTTATCAATTTTCTGTAGAATCTTGTGGTTTTTTTTTTTTTTTTTTTTTTTTTTTTTTTTTTTGGGCTTTTGCAAGGAGTGAGATACATCTATTAAATTTGTTTGCAACTGGTACTGCACCAGTTTGGGTATGGATTGATGAGTACTCCCATATGATATTTTTTTTGTCGTCAGGGACTCCATATTCACCGATGGGTGTTGAAAGAAATGGTATTGTGTTATGCCTTTCTAAGATCAGCATGCTTGCATCAACTGTGATTCGCCGTGAAAGGCCACATTTTGTTGACGAAACGGTCGATCATATACTGGCCTATTATAGGAAATCAACTGCAAATGATCCATCTACTTCGTTCTCTGTTTGTCGGAAGTTGTTCTCTGTTTATTGGAAATCGACCGACTTAAGCATTGAAGGTCTGGTCGAAAATTTAATTTCAAGTATCCCCTCCTTGCATCATTCATCTTATCATGCACTCTAGAGTCGTAGTGCTGGTGATCAAATGAAAGAGAGAAAGTCGAAGAAAAGCTGAAGAGAATGCTAAAGTGGATGATACTAGTGAAAGGAGGGTTTATTTATTTATGCAAGAGTTTCTTTAATTATAACCACCGATACGATAAATAATGTCAATTATCGTTTAATCGATCTAATGGTAGAGTTCCATTTAGGGTAGATATTGATTTTCATAGCATTAATCTAATTTGGAGATTGAATCCATCTAACGGTTAAGATATCAGTGTTTATCAAATAAATTTGATGGTAGGAATCGAATCTTCTTATAATTTAATGGTTCTAAAGTAATCATTTTGGATCGATGATGTGGCGATCCCTCAAATTGATGATGTGGTGAGCCCTTGTCCGCAACACCAGACCAAAGTTGGTTGGATGGAGATCATCTCATGGGATTACAAATATTGGCATTGTTATTATCCCCTTATAAAGAAAAAGAAAAAGGAAAGAGGAAAAGGTGGCAAGGAACAAGCAAAGTGCTACGGAATGGGGGTAGACCATAGACTGGGCCAACGAATGGGCCCTACTACTTAATAACACTTCACCACAACAATGGCAATCCTCGTAAATATGACGATGAAGCGCGGCCTTTATCGTCTCGAAATTTGTCAAAACTCCTACCGCTAGCGCTAGGGTTTTTGATATCCCGCCCCTCCTCCTTCCGTCGGCTCCAGCAAGCTCCTCCGCGATTCCGCAACCTCCCGCCGCGAGCTGCTGAACCCTAGCTGGTACGATCACCGCCATCTCCGAGCTACACGTCTTGATCTCGAGCTCACGCTTCGACTTGATCCGCGAGTGGTCCGATGAAACGTGGTTTGTTTTTTATTTTATTTTTTTTTGGTGAAATGCAGGTGGAAGGAAGGAGGAGATGGCGACGGTGCCGGGGCAGCTGATATGGGAGATTGTGAAGAAGAACAACTGCTGTCTCGTGAAGGAGTTCGGGAGGGGGAGCGCCAGCGTTCAGTTCAGCAAGGAGCCTAACAACCTCTTCAACCTCAACTCCTACAAGCACTCTGGTATGTCCCCCCTTCTTTTGGTTCCTTTTTGCTCTGACGATGTCTGTGGAATCTTGCGGTCGTGTTGGTTCCGGATCAACAAGAAATGTGCGTGAAAGGTGGAATTTGAAAATCGTAGGTTCTCCGATCGTTCTATGTGGTGTGACTAGGGAGGGTTTAGGCGGACCGATGAAGGCGCTGTATCTGTAAACCAATGTCTAAAGGGAAGCTATGCTTAGCTGAAGATCGGATTCATCTGTTTTTGTGGTTGTTGAGAGTTGTACGTGTATTCATAAATTGGAAGTTGTATGATCGTGACCTTTTCATTATTTGATAGGAAAGATATCGATTAATTATGCTTGGAGAATGTCGATGTGTTGCGAATCACTCGGTACCTTTTCCTTGTACGAGAATGTTTTGAGAATTTTATTTGAAAAGTTGTAGCTTTTTTAACCCTGGAAATGATTAAGATTGCGTGAAAATGGTGTGAATTTGGTTTCTTGATGCAGTTCAATTGATTACAGACTCCTTGTCTCTCTCTCTCTCTCTTTCTCATTTAAAGCAATAGAGGCTTGTTCGAGCTAAAAGTTGACATCTTTGTTGGTGCGTAATAGGTTTCGCAAATCACAAGACAGTCACCATTCAACCTGTGGGTAAGGAGCAATCCGTGTTGCTTGCTACGACCAAAACCAAGAAACAAAACAAACCCGCTGTATTGCTCCACAAATCTGTGATGAAGAAGGAGTTCAAGAGGATGGCCAAGGCAGTGAAAAACCAGGTACCCTCCATTTACATGGTCTTTGGAAAGCGGTTTGATGTCTAGTAGATATCTGATGTCTTTTCCCACCTCGTTAAATTTCTCGGGTTCCTAATTGCCAATTAGTGAGCATCTCACGGTTATCTAGGATCATTGTCTGTTTGTGTCTCCGAGGCCATTAAGCAGCATCGTCGTGATAGCTGCACGAACTGTTGAACTTGTTTTCTAATGATACTATTTTGTCATGCGATCGCTGCGAGATTGTCTTAGGGCTTGTGAATTTGGTTGTGTTGTGCTCTTAATGGTATTGGTGTGTTTCTTAAACGGCTATTAACAACATGGACATTCGAACTATGGAGCAGCTGAGTATCGAAATATTCGCCATGTCCTATCCTTTTACTTTCTGCCTCCTTTTATGGGATATCCATGCATAAATGCTGAATCTTATGGCATTTTAACTGCAGGTTGCAGATAATTATTACAGGCCTGATTTGAAGAATGCTGCCCTAGCAAGGTTGAGTGCTGTGCACAGGAGTCTCAAAGTAGCCAAGTCTGGTGCTAAGAAAAGAACAGGCAGGCTATTAGAGTCCGTGGCAGGAAATGAAATTGAAGAAATATGATAGATATCCAGCCTGCTTTTTGCCCTTTCCTTGTGCTATGGAATACTAGTTTGAGTTCTTCTCTTTCCTATTTATGAACATGGAAAGTAATGTTCTGTCAAGACAAGATTTTGCAGAGGGTGCTTAGGGTTTGGTTTGTTTACAATTTTGTTTTTGTTTTAATTGTCATATATATATCAGCTCCCTCGGGAACTTGCTTCTTTCAATTAGCCAATACAACTAATCCATCTCCGCATGTACACCTCCAAATCTGCTTTGAAAGAAAACCAAGAGATAGCCGCAGGCCGCATTCCTTACAGAGTTCGGCTGGGACATTAAAAACCAGAGAGATATATTAGCTATAAAAGTTCATTTACAAATTCGGAACGCATTTCTTTTTCAAACGCTCATTTCATTGAGAAAAATCCCCTGGCTTTCGAGGGAGAGATTCCTCGCTTTGCTTCAGTTCACAAAATCCAAAGCAAAAAAGTACCTTACATAAGGGTATGCCGGGCTAAAAATGAGAGAAAACTTGTTGTATACACAATTTGGTAAGTGGGTGAGTTTGAGTGAAAGCACCAACAAAATCTCAGACGGATGAAACAGCATCCCTCAGTCTTCCTTGGTAGCTTCGAGGAACAGCTTCTCTCCAGCCGATATAGTTCTCAACAACTGTTTGGAGCACACGTCCTGTGCCTGCGTAGCATTCTTCACACGGTGCGCCCTCACCCATGCGGGTTCCTAGAGCAAGTAAAAGCATCAAAAGCTAGTCACACAACAAACCGTGGCAACTGTATATACGAGGAACATAGGAAAAAAAGGGATCACACCTCAGGAACAAAGCGAGAAACTCCAAACTTAATGAGCAGAAGCACGTGCTCCATGACTAGGATTGCTGCTAGTCCAGGCTCAATTTTCCATTTTCCTTCCTGATCGTATAAGCATACCAGGAGAGCGGAATTTGTGCATATGGACATCACTATTAGAAACTGAAACCACAAACAGATTTTACAATATCAATTATTATCATTCGCTTGCACCGGATTACGATAAACTAAGTGCGGTGTTACATGAGGTCCGGGAGTACCTGAAATATATTCAACCAAGCTCCAATGGTCACGGCGGCACGAGGAACGGGTCTCTTCATCATAACTAACAACTTCAGTGCATCTGTCCTAATCTCGGTGATGTTGTTCTGGACAGGACAGACCTTGACATCAGTTTCGTAATATAGTAGGGACCACCAGTAGATGAAGAACCAGAAAAAGCATCGTTACCAAGGCAGCGAAGGCAAATGCAAGAGGGAAAGCGCAAGCGAACATCATGATCATTCCAAATTGTAATGCCAACTCCAAGAAGTCTGTGAATTCAAGGATAAGAACCAGCAATCAGATAAACTTTTAGAAGGATAACTCGAGGTTCAGAAGAATCGGAAGTTTCTCTGTCATCAACATGGTATCAATAAAATGAAAGATGCAAATAACACCAACTCCAAAGTCCATACTATGATGAGAATGTCAAATAAGGTTGTCGACAGTACTTTTTGCATTAAAACAAGAGAGCTTGTGGTAATGTGCGAGTTAAATTGTGTTAAGATAGATTGCAAGTTGGGAGAACCACGGAGAATGAAATACTGGAGACACAGCTGCTTATAAATACATCATGCACATTGCACATTACTTAATACCATCGAACAGCCCATCCTCGAGCTCATCCCCAATGCTTGCAGAGTAAGACGGTTTCAGATACTCCTTTTCTACCCTTGATGCAAATTGAATCCTGCCCCTTGTTGATCCTTTTTCACACCTTTTCTTCTTTCTAAGCAAAGAAAAAGGATCCACTGGTTGGTCATTCAGGTTTCACAAAATAAAATATACTCAATAATAGATCAAGAGACAAATTAGTATATAAAGGTGGCATACCTAACTTTGTGTTTCTTATAACTGTACTTTAAATAGGGGAAAGAGTTTTCCCATAGGTTTTCCAGCACCTGAGATAAGGCAGGTGAGAGAAGATTAGCTGAACTGTGTAAAACACGACATATATTACTGTGATTATGATATCCACCTCTGAGATGATGAGGCGCTGAATCAAGACTTGACGGAGAGTCATGAAGTTCCGGTGCAGGAGGGCGTGGTAGAAAAGTCCAATATATGATTGCATAAAATAGAGGCCGAAAACCTGCACGGCAAATTTAATAGAAAAAGCTTACTCATAAGGCCAGAAAAAAAAATAAAGGCTTCTTCGTAAGAAAACAATAATAAAACACGACAACCACCTTATAGACCAAGCTATCAGCTCGGTATTCTCTGCTAACATTCCTCTCATGATTAATCAGCTGAACCGATACTTTACCCCCAATCCTTGTGAAATGCTGAATGAGGACGAGATAGATGGCTGTCAGCCCAAACCTGATTAAAAGTCAAATCAATATTGTGCAGTCAAACTCTCAAGTGGAACCTCGAAAAACCATGAAAACTGACTGTAACAAGGATACATTTCTTCAAGCTTGAACTATTTACAGAGCAGGTTCAAGAATTGGTAGCAGCATAAAATTCATCTGTCATGAAGTTTAAGCAATGATTTGATTTTGCACAACATACTTTGTAATGTGTAGGTGTTTATTAGCTTCTGCCCCATAAATTTTGAGTAGGTAGAATGTGTGGCAAAGTAAGATATAACGTAGAAAACCACTTCTTATGGGAAATATGTACTTCAGTAGAAAATGGCTGGCTCACAAACCATCACGAGATACAACAAAGAAGAGCGGTCAATTGGCCTGGAATTTTCTATAGGGGCTTTCATATGTGATAGAGGCTATATAACATTTTGCGCACGAGCATCTTTATTTGAATAGTTAGTTAATTGCTAACGATATTACTACCTATATCAATGGTGACGGAGGTGGCATGTGTCAGAATAAAAAGGTTACATGGATTTTAACTAAAGAAAGATCCTTCATGTATCATGCTCACAGAATAAATATGCTTTGATGTCAGAGGGAAAGTACCAAAACTAACCAGCAAACTGCTACATAACATGAACATGTTCTGCATGGACATAGAGTGGTCCAATGTTGCTATTAAGTGTTAAGTATGAGATATATATGATTGTTGAACAAAAAGTCCAGACAAGAGAAGACGGAAGGTGACCACACAACAGAATGAACAAACAACGGAAATTAGTATAATTCTAGCTAAGAGAAAACACCCGGAAACTTCAGTGATCCGATTATTCTTACTTTATAACATCAGATTCAACGACCTCATAAAGATGTGCATAGGCCAATTCAAATGGCAACTGGAGGCATATGATGCTCAAGATAACAATAGCATCGTTCCTGATCCTCAGAAAAGCTCCAAACCATTCTTCTCTTTGAAACTTTTCCTTATCCTTCCTTCTATCTTGCTCTTCTTTATGAGCTATTTCCACAGGCGACTGTATTGAGCTCCATTCTTTACCAGAGAGCTTATAGCCCAGGTCATAACCAGGGTCAGCTCCAACTGAATAACTGATCTGCCACCTACACCACCAGGTCCAGAGAAGGTGGAGAAGTTTCCAACAGTGGGAAGTCATTATACGATATAACGATGTCCAATGACGATAAATCAATCTAACATCGCCACTGAAACATTTTTAAACTACACCCACATACCTGGTTAGAAGGGCGGAGTTTTTACGCTTCCAGAACTGGAAAAACACTACAGCCCATAACGTGATGCATACAAAGAAAATTGGGAGGACTAGGAATTGGAATGGCCTAAGAAACATTAAAAAAAATTCAAAGCCAAAAATATCAATGCCAAATTGCACATAGTAAAGCAAAACTGCACTCAATAGAAGGGACGGACAGAACACACCCAAAATCAATCAACTGTGATATGAGCCCAAGTCCTGCAGGAAACATCATCCACCGAGTATACATTCCGAGAAAAGCGAAATAGACTGCAATCTGGAAACGACAATCTATTAATAATGACAGAATGTGAATTATCTAATTTTTGTTAACTGCACTGCTTGACGTCACTGCAGTTACCTTTGTGCCAAAGTACAAGTAGATATCATCAATTGGCTGTCTTGTGAAGTTCAACCAATTCAACGCCCAACTTCTCAGAAGCTCTTTCCTCTTCGCTTCAACTGCACATCAGAGGTCATATAATTGCAGAAATAACAAGCAAATTGACTTGCTGGTGATATCAAACAGCTTACCATGTATCGGAAACACTTGTTTGACGATGCTCTCTGATTCCAATCTTTGTAGTAAAGGTTCACCAGGCTCCCAGTGGATTTCTTTTGCATCCCACTTTAGAATTATATCGGACCGGCTCTTATTCACCTATATATAGATGTCTAAGTTATGGCATTAATATTGCAATCGTGTTCTGCAGGATATATTTCTGTAGGACTCGATTGACTTCTTAGTGCTCTTAAGATCACAGACAACAATTGGCTGCGCTATTCATGCACATACATATTTTCAAAAGGACATAAGCTACAGTTACAGAAAAAAGAGAAATCCAGAACAATAGCTATCTTTATAAAATTTGGACGTTCCTTCATTATATGTCTCATGAAAGTGATTATGACTTGGCAAAATGATTACAAATGGCAGTCATATGAGACATGTTACTTAATCCTAAAGCAGCATGAAGCATATCATAATGGAGAGTCTGATGACTAATTAAACAAGTGCAGATGATAAAACAAAATAACTTACTATCCCATATATCAAGTGGCGGTAGAAATGAAATCGCTCACACCAGCTGAACAGTGAACCATCTGGTTGTCGCACAAAAGCATGGACATCCTCCCACTCAAATTGCAAGTCCATCCCTGACATCAACACCGGAGTCTCACATTTAATGCCAACCCATATGACAATCATGCAAAGGCAGAAGCGGAAGGGGCTGCATACTTACCAATATGTGTTGGTTTCTTCATATGTAGCTCAGCGGCTGTCCTTCCAAAAATATCCAAAGGAGCTGCCAGCTAAGGAAAAGTAGCTGCAGCTTAGAGAAAATCTAGAGAAAAGCATAAAAAAATTACTAAAGACTTATAGTGAGCATGGTATACAAAGGATAGACATGCTGTGTCCACCACACTAATTTCTGCCGACGCCTGGGTACTTCAGAAAATGCGCCAGCATTTACACATGGATACCCTTCAACACGGCCTCGCATGTAAACAAAATCTCGTGCATGTGATATTTGGACATTAGTACACTCAACAGGGCAAGCAACGCCAAACAGCAAGAATGGGTATCACAACCAATGGACCCGAGAGTAGAAACAAGCACAGCATTGCAACAGAACCCCTCATAGGAATTCACATTCAGAATACATGCATTCCAAGTTACTCCATGAATCCTCCAATAGACGCGTACCAGTAACAAATAACTAATCAGACCTAAAACCAGATGATGCAGTTTCCTGACCATATAATGCACGATTACGGCAATGGAGCGACGTGTAACAGGATAGTTCAAATCAACCGACAGACCACACCTTGATGAACTCATCCGCAATGCCGACAACTCTCTCGGTTATCAGCCCCACTTTCCTAAATTCCTCCACGAGAACCTCCACACAGTCCTCGCTCTCATCTCCTTCTTTTGCTGTCCTCTTGGGCACGGCCACCGCAATCTCATAAACCGGCTCTTCCTCTCCATGCCCGACCATTTCTGCTTCGGAAACGTCGCAAAGACAGAACCTTCAGCAAAGCCCTCACATCCACAAAAAGAAAAAAACGGCCCTTTACTACGGAAAAGATGCTTGTCTACCTCAATTTCTCCAGCTGGCTCGCTCGCCGACACTGGATCCACTTCAGCAGATCAATAACGAGACGCTCGTGCCATATCAGTGATCCCAGCGAGCTCGTGCCCTGTTTCTTGAAACGGGTCTTCCGAGCCAAAGCCGAGAACTTTCCGCAACAATGCTTCCGAAATGCACATGGGGTTTAAGCAAGTACGATCCCTCTTCGGGACAACGACGGCACGGCAACCGGCTGGGGCAGGATCGAGGTGGGGGACTCCGCCCGGGGAATGTGAAGGGGCAAGACCGAGGAAACCAAGTCCGGAACTGGAAAAACCCAGGATTTATTCTTGGAAGCTAACGAAGGGGAAATAGACAAACCGCTTCTCGGGGAGATAACCCGGAGGAGGAGGAGGAGATTATCAGCACCGAGAGCGAGTAATGGGGGAAGAGAAGAGGATAGAAGGAAACGTCCGAACGAGCGGGCGGTCGGGTCAGGGACGAGGAGGAGCCGTTGCGTTCCAGGTGGACGCCCGCGACGAGGAACCAAAAAAGGCAGGGGACACGACACGTTGCGCCGGAGCTCGCCCCTTCAGCTTTTCGCTTTTTCGAAACGCTCGAGCCCTCTCTGGAGTCGCGGTCGCCGTCAACGTTCGTTTCGTAAGTCTGGGTCAGTCCGTTCGGATGCGACCGTGGGCCCATCGTCGGGTCGGTTTCGGGCCCACCCGATTTAAGAACTAGACTCCGCGTTCCCAGCGATTAATCCCTCACTACTAAGTCTGTGAAAATAGGTTATAGATCCATTTCTTCACTCATACTTATACGATGAGATGGGTAGTTATTATATGGATTATTCATATTTAAAAAATGGATCATAAATAAATTTAAACATTATATGGGTCATAAATCAATTGTATTAATATTATTTTAGTCATAAAATTTTCAATTAAATTAATTTAATTAAAAATATTTTATATTGATATCAACTCAATTCATTTGACCGATTTAAGTCGGAATGTGTGTTAACATGACTTGGTTAACACTAACATGGACATTTTAAATAATATTTTATGATTTTTTTATTGTTTTTTTTCTCCCTTCATTTTGGCTAGTGAGGCCACCTCACAAAAGTTGGTAGGGTGGCGAAGATCATAGGAGATACTATCATGGCCTCACCAAGTGCATGCGAGGGCTTACCAGCCCTTGTTGAGGGCTCTCACAATCTTGTCGACTGTGAATGGGGCACGAAGATGCCAAAATGAAGGAAAAAAAGAACAAAATAATAAAAAATTAAAGTATTATTAAAATTGTGTACATTAGTATTGGTCGTGCCCATACAACCATAGCTAGCATTGATTTTTACTATGGATTGGCTGAATATATTGAATTAGTACTAATAAACTTAATTAGTTCAATTATAAAATTTAGGACTGAATTAATATCAATGCCATAAATTTGTAACTTTTTGGTTTTTTCTTAGTATAAGTGTTAAATGGGTTATAAATGGATTTACAACTTATTTATATGCAACTCATGTCAATTTGGTTATGAATTTTGGTAAATTTGATCAGATATGAAAATGTTTTGGTATGATAAGTTGGGTCAAATTGGACAAAACAAATTAAATCGATCGTTTTCTGACACCCAAACCAACCGTCTCCCACGCGTCGTTGACGCTATCGCTCCAAGAAATTCGTACTCACGCAGAAACGCGGCTTTCCTTCAGATAGAAGAAACGCGACCACGCGCTTGATCAATTTAGTCCACGACAATCTCCCGGGCTGAGCTTTCGAACCGAACCGATCGCGCGCCTCTTGGGAGCTCCGACATCTCCCAACCGATTCCCACGCGCCCTCGACGCCATCGTTCCGAGACATATCACGCGCGGAAACACAGGTTTCCTTCAGATAAGAATCGCGTCCACGCGCCGCTCGATCGATCCAAAATCCATTCGTCGAACGCCAACTCTAAACTCCACGACGGTCTTCCGATCGGAGCTTCCGAATCGAAACCGATCGCGCGCGCGAGAGAGCCATGGGGAGCACGGAGAAGCTGCTGAACCAGATCATGGACCTCAAGTTCACGGCCAAGTCGCTGCAGCGGCAGGCCCGCAAGTGCGACAAGGAGGAGAAGGCCGAGAAGCTCAAGGTCAAGAAGGCGATCGAGAAGGGCAACCTGGACGGCGCCCGCATCTACGCCGAGAACGCCATCCGCAAGCGCACCGAGCAGACGAACTACCTCCGCCTCGCCTCCCGCCTCGACGCCGTCGTCGCCCGCCTCGACTCCCAGGCCAAGATGGCCGCCGTCAACAAGTCCATGGCCTCCATCGTCAAGTCCCTCGAGTCCTCTCTCGCCACCGGTAAAGTTTCTTAGGCTCCGATCGCGGCCGGAGTTCTTGCCTTTTTCGGTTCCCCGATCGCCTTTAAATTGTTGATTGATGGCGTGATGAGTTTGACCTTGGAAGTATGAAACTCCTCGTGCGTTCGAACGTGTCGGTGCTGCTCGGAATGCTTGGCTCTCGTCTCTGATGGTGAATTTTTGCGTACGGTTAAGGACGTTTGGCCATTGTAGCAGGCATTGCGTAACACGCTAAGCACCTTTCTCCGGGATCGAAAGTTTAAAGCATTTGCAAAATTGAAGTGCCGCCGCGATTCTAGAGAAGTCGGGAGGTGCTTTAGTGGATCGAGTAGCTATAGAATTTCTTGATTTCTTGCGCTGTCGGTGTGTGGTTAGATGAAAGTGTAATTCCCATGCATGGCGTTATCTGTTTAGGTACCTATCATCTTTGTTTAAGATACCTGAGGCAGAATTGGCGTTATCGCGTAGGCTATTTTTCGTCGGTTTAGATACATGAGAGCGTATCTCCCTCAACATATTTCATGCGAAAGTGAAGTTAAGACCTCGGAATGTTCACAAACCTGTCTTTGTCCTGGTTAAGTCAAATTTGTGTTGCATAAGAGAGCTCTCCGAGAGCGATGTATCCCATTCATTAGTTTACACTTTGCATATTTCTTATCTGTGGCTGGTTTGAATCACCTCATGTATGTTTGAAGTGCAGTAAGTGGAAAGTGGGATTTCTCTCGTCCTAATGTCAATCTCATTGGATGTTTTCCTGCTCCAGGTAATATGCAGAAGATGTCCCAGACTATGGACCAGTTTGAGAAGCAGTTTGTAAACATGGAGGTCCAGGCGGAGTTCATGGAAAGTGCAATGGCGGGATCGACCTCACTCTCCACTCCAGAAGGAGAGGTGAACAGCTTGATGCAACAGGTGGCTGACAATTACGGGTTGGAGGTGTCGGTTGGTTTGCCCCAGCCGGCCACACATGCTGTGCCGACCAAAGCGTCTGAAAAGGTCGAAGAGGGTGACCTGTCCCGGCGTCTTGCTGAGCTTAAAACTCGAGGATGAGAATATTTCTTTAGGAAGTGATGTGAGGTACACTGTATTGGGGCTTGTTATAATCTGATAAAGACTTTTTGCCATGTAAATTCATCTGAATGAGAACGTAGACGCGACTTCTTTGTCCTTGGCCACGGGTAACATACCTTTGTTTGTAGAGCAGTGGAAATTCGTAATTTGGTCTATTAGTTGAGCACATTTGATATCTGTGTAACTTGATTAGCTGCTTTGGGTCTCTGTCTTCTGGTGCCTTCTTTCAGCTAAGCTGAAAATCCGGACAGCTTTTTAGCTGTCGTCCCCGGGCACGTTGAGGAAATGAAACAACTGAGCCGGGAAGTGACCTAATGTTCTCCAGCATATAATGCTCTTTTGCTAAATGATCTCGTCCACATCCTCATTAATCAAGAAATATTGCCCATGGGAGTGAAAGAAAGCTCTGCTTTTAGGCCGAAAGAGTGGCTGAAGTGAACTTTGTCTTGGGAGGAGTTACTTCTATAAATCAGAGGGAGCTCTGTGGTGCATAGAAAAAGAAACAAGGCCGGTTAAATATCGGTAGATATGTAGGATGTATACCTTAGGTTTTCTAGTCATATAATGTCTGATAGATCTCTTTCAGACAGGAACATAATTAACGGATGACTCTAAAAACTTCATATTCTTTACTACAACCAGAGGAGAAAAAGGACAGTCTGAATAGCAGCTTCTCGATTGCATCTATGCACGTTCATACTTCAAGGGCCTCCACCCTCTCTGTCCTTCGATGTCATCGGAGGTTTCGAAGCAATGGTGCTAGCAAGTCCCTGAAGTTTCCTATGAACCTTCTGAAGTAGCTTTGTCGGTTGAGCTCGGGACACATGGAACCCAATAGAATCGAGGTACCAGCCGCTTCGTCCCTTGAATCCGACTATCCGGCCATCCGATGGGAAAGAAAATGGCGTGCCGTGTTCCATCCCGAACGGCCCGAATGTTCTTTTGTTGCTCTTGAAGGTGAGCGATCTAATGACCGGGCTGCCTCCATGAACCACGGGACAGTGGTAGCCACTCACGCTGACCAAATACTCGTCCGGGAACTGCAGCTTAATCTGCCATCCCAGATAATTCATGTCATGTTCTCTTCTACAGCCGTTGCTTTAAAATAGTTGGCGGCGGTTTAGTTCTTGAATATAGTACTAACCTCAGCTGATTGATCCCCTCCATGACCTCCATGCTTCTCTGCTGCCACAGGTTTTCCATTCTTATCGTATACCGCGCAGATCGAGTCGATGCAATGGCCAAAAACAAGAGTGATCTCCCTCACGCCATGGTAACTCCCATCGTCCCAGCTGATTCCACCATTTCCTCCCCATGGCCCGACTTCTATGCTCTTCTTCTTCTTCGTCCCACTTCTATTCTTTTTCCCATCTTCCTGCAACATCAGTGATCCGCTTTCATGCCTCTTTGTGAGGATGTTGACTATCTCAAATTTATGGCTGAAAGGTTATTCTTAGTAATTTGGCTGATGAGTTCATGACTTAGCACAAGAAAAAGCTATGCGGACGGCAGGTCGTTCTTCTATTAATCTTCAATCATACTAGTTTTAGATTCTGATCGTATACTAAGAGGGCTATTCGCAAAACTCCTGACCAAGTATCTATATTATCATCCATGAGTTTGGCGAAATCTACTCGATGTTGAGCCCACGTAGGTATCTTGAAGGATGATCCCCGTCGAGTCACAACACCTACTTATAAGAACGTAGACTGTTCATCCAACGGGAGATGGTTTTCAAATTAAAAATATTTTAGCTGATGTGTCCTGGTTAAAAGGGAAGAGAGGATTATGAGAAAAAGCTTTGTGAGAACTTGTGGAAAACAAGGACATGTAGATATCAAACCAGAACAGAAAATTGGAGAAGACACCAACTGAAATGCATATGACATCGGCCTTTCTTACCATGAAGAAGACTGCTAACTTGAAGCAGAGAATCTGTGTATGGAAGAACAAGATCCAAAGCTCAGAGGCGAAAGATATTGTTGCTTGTGGGTGGAAAGTGATGATGCTCATACAATAAGCTATATAGGAATCGAGTGCACGGCGGCTTAGTGCAGCATCGGATTCCACCTTGCTAACCAAGAATCTGAACTTTTTGCCTTTTGAGCATAAGAATTGAACGTCTCAAATTCCACGGTGAGAAAAGATGACAATTGTAAAACAAAAAGGTACATCAAAAATGGATGCGCACCCGCTGTGGCGGGGTAAGAATTATCTATTTTCACTCTCAACCATCCAGGAAAAGAACGCATAAAGCTTCGACGAGGATTCTAGACATTAGTCAAACAAATAGTGAATGAGCTAAATTTTTCTTTCTCTGCTTTTTGCATATATGCGTTTAACACGAACCATACTTAGCAGCAACCTTAACTTTATCAAGAAGTCAACTATGGACCCGCATTCACATAATGGCCTACCGCAATCCACCTATGCAATAAGCAACGTCCTTGTCAATCGTGCATGTTTCCACAAAAAGAAAAAAACTAGGAAATAAGCAATCACAGATCAGATTCACTCGGGGGATTCGCTTTGTGGGTACGCGATCTGGGCTTCCACTCCAGTGTAAAGCCAGTTGATTTCTGCAGTACCGTTGGAGATGACTTCAACAAGGACATCCAGCTACTACTCCTTTCATCTCCAGCCAATCCGATGTCTAAAGTCTTGACATTTTCTAGGAAGTGCCTCCAACATTTGTTCTCACACGAGACAAATCCACAACAATTCAGGCAATTATCACGTTCCATCAACAAACCATGTGCTAGCTGCGCCAGATGTTAAGAGAATTTCATTAATGTAAATAGAAGTAGAAAGATAATAAGAGCATGCCTAGAAAGTTAACCCGCATGCAAGTCTGCATAA
This sequence comes from Eucalyptus grandis, assembly GCF_016545825.1. Taxonomy (NCBI): domain Eukaryota; kingdom Viridiplantae; phylum Streptophyta; class Magnoliopsida; order Myrtales; family Myrtaceae; genus Eucalyptus; species Eucalyptus grandis. Next base: position 42,389,124 of record NC_052617.1, on the reverse strand, counting down.
TCTATTGAAAGTATCAGCTGCAGATGCCATGGCAAATGCCAAAGGAGTAAGTCAAGTTACTCACCATAGAAATGCATGAGCACGGAAAGAAATTCAATCCAAACATCATACCACTTCCAACATTCAAATCTATGTTGACAAGGTAAGAAACCAAACCTTTGGTAATGTGCTATTAGGAGATGTTACGATAATGACAGCCTTGGGATGCCAAGTCCGTAACAAACTCTCTAGTATGTCTTTGAACCCTCTGGACAAGTCAACAATCTCAAGATCAAGATTCTTTATTGGAGGAGGCGAGAAGTCTCTGAGGTCTTCGTGAATGATGACAGTCTTATCAAAACAACAGAGTTGATTTAGGGAAGAGCCAGAAATAGGAATACACAATTGCCAGATTGTTAGTTCTGCACTTAGAACATTAAGAAAAAGACAGACTGTACCTCCTCACAGCAGAGGACCAACTTCATTCCTCTTGAATGATTGATCTTCCCAAGAAATAAACGCCAGTTATCAGACCAGTGGTCCTTATCACTAGCAAGTAGCGGATTCCGCATCGATTTCCGTAAAGTAATTTTCACCTCCTTCAGATCAGAAGGTAACAATGACAAGGAGGGCATTTTATTTCCCTCAAACTTTAAAGAACAAAGGTTCGGGGCATTAATCTCAGCATCATGTAACATTCTGCACCGTCTCAAGACTAAACGCCTTAGTACTGTACTTAGTATCGTGACACTTTTCAAGGAATTGCACTTGCTCAGTTCCAAGGTTTCCAGTTGAGGACATTGGTCGAGCAATGATTGGAACGTTTCAACTGTGAACACAGCATTCTTTAGGACCACTGACTTTAAAGATCTACAAGTGGCCAAAGACAAAGTGAAGGGCCAGGACACAGGATTATGTCGATCTACACAATAGCAGAACGTCTGAAGATTCGGTGCGTCACCTATGATAAACTTCAATTTAGGGCAGCAATGTACCTCAAGCTTATCAAGTTTAGCAAGGCCAGAGATCAGTAGTGAATTCAACCCGGTGCAGTGTATGAGCCTCAAATCCTGGATCAAAGGGCAACAAAGGATCAGATGCCAAACATGAAAGTCACAAATATCGAGCTTGCCAAGACAAAGTCCCCGCAAATTAGGTAGCTTTATCTCCTCAAGCGTTCCTAGCTTGCAATTGAACAACTTTAATCGAGTTATCGCTGAGGAAGTGAAGAGACTCTGAGGCAGATTATAAAGTCCATTTGCCAAGTGTGGAAAGTGGAGATCCAGCTCTTGGACATTGCTTTTGGCCACGAGACTTAACCAATTATCAATCCTATTGCTAAAATCCAAATCACAGTATGTCATGCGAAACTGAATTTTCGCCATATGATATCCACCCTGAAGACGACTTTGCACGGAGCGAGAGGCAAAATTCAAAAAAACTTGTGTTCTCTCCCTATACTCCCGCCGCCTACTATTAACTGCTTTTGTGAACTTCCGTTGGTCGAACACCAGAATGGAGTAAGAGGAGCAGATTTCTCTCCATTTCTTGGACAAGGTGGTAGCTCGCGCAACTTCTTTCGGACTACGCAACAGTGACAGAATGTGATGAATTATATGTTCTGGCAATGCTGAGATAAAATCATTTGAATCAACTGTCTCATTACTAGTACATGTATCCATCTTTAATCTTTTCTTATCATGACCAAAAGTCTCTCTGTCATGAGTGTCATCTTCCCTGTTTTGCTTTAATTGACCTCGTGATGCTTGTGAATTTTCATTCATGGAATCACCAATATGGTCAGTTATCTCCATGCTTGTCCCACTCTGTGTCCTAAGTTCATCATCACCTGCAGTCTCCAAACATTCTAAATCTTCGTCTTCACAAAGTAAGGCCACTTCTGATGTCTCATCTTCTGGGTCATTGATCATCTGATCGACGCCTGATCGAACTTTTCTCTCTTTACCAGAGCGGGCTTTTCGCTGCAGAAGTTGTTGGACAGCTCCAGTCGGGGACATTTATCTTACTATATTAAAAAAGCAACCGATACCTACGATCAGATTGGCTTATATAACAATTTGCAGAAACTTTGCAAAGTAATGTGATAATAAGCACGTCAGAATTTAGAGTCAAAAGCATCTGTCGATAAAACAAACAAGAGAAATTCAACGAGTATTAGGTAATCAAAAAGGCGAAAATACAACCGACAACTACTGAACTCAGGATCGAGCAATAACCTAGAAGCCGACATTCAGGTGCATCCAAGAGAAGCCACGCCGCCACGGGTTCATTAAATAAGCACCAGGAAGAGAACATATCGAGAAGCAAACCCAACAAAGTCTCGACTCGGTACACAGCTTTTCTCAAGAGATGAGATGCGCAACTAATAAGAACCATAATAAGGTCTAAGCCGACACAGCTCTTACACATGAGCCGAGATACTCAACCCGCAAAAAACACAACAAAGTCTCCACCTTTATACACCTCCTCGCGAGACGAGACGCTTAACCAACACACCCAACATTTATTCGGCAGAAAAACGATGAAATTTCACAGAGCCCCGACGACAGTGGCAGCAGCAAGTCGAGAACTTGGGCACGTACATAACACGTAACAAGAACAGAGAACCGCAGAAGAAAAATACCGAGAAAAAGGAATCGCCACGTTCGTGCCTTACGGTGAGACGCAGAAAAGGCAGAAAGTATTGGGTTACCTGGGAATCTCTATCCATGCGCCGGACCAGCAGAGGCAGAAATTTCTGCAATGGCGAAAAGGGTTTTCTGTCTTCAAGCTTTGCGTGCGTGCGCGGGCAGCGGTTGGGTTCCCTCGATTTTCTCGATTTTCACATGAAAAGTTGCTGCTCTGATTACCCAAAACAAAATCGATAAGTAAAACAGAGAGAAAACAGAGGGGGTGCTTTTAATTGCAATCTAAACTAGTCGGGGGTCTCGTGGGCCTAATGGCCCATGGGCCTGTCCCCACCAGCCTTGTAGTGCAATAGATTGTGCTTCGTTTGTTTTGACTTTTAGGGAAGTAAGAAACAGCTTTTTCCCACGACCTAAAATATCACTGGCAATCTTAGAAATCATCGAAGAAGTTGCTTGTGAATCTGCGCATATATTTTTATATCGTAAAAATCTCTGTTCACGAAGTGTTTCTGTGGTTCCCACCGTTGAACTTAATAACCATGTGTAATTGTTCAACTCTATGTTTCAATAAAATATCTAATCAAAAAGTTAAATCGTTCGTACTACAACAATTGAAAAAATAATTATATGAAACACAAAGGAATCCAATTTTTTTGGAAAAAAACTTATTCTTCTCTCCTTAAAAAATGAGTCGGTTGAAGAAAAAAGAAAAGAACTTTAGGCCTCACATCCAATTCCACCCATCCAAACTAGTTACAAGGCGTATTTATAATCAGGAAAATTTGACTTGTTGTATCATATCGGTTTCAAATAAGAGTCTAACTTCATTGAGCGATCAAATCATCTGATCAAGGGCATTTTTTTTTTCTTTCTTTTCTTCCTTGTTCATTTTCTTCTTTGCTGCATTTTCTCATCTCCTTCTTTTCTTTTCTTTTTTCTTTTTTTGGTTGTGTCCAATGTGGCTGGCCTTGCCTAAATCTAAGTAAAGTGAGGCTCTAGCAAAGCTCGCCTTGATTGCAACTGCAACGCCCTTGCCCAGATTTGGGCAAGGGTTTTGCTGTCCTTATCCGTCGCCGGTGCCACCAGTATCGCTGCAATACTCGAGTTGGTTGTTTCGAACAACACAACTCCTCCAACCTTCGCCGTGGTTGTTCGTGATACTTTGGCCATCCATCTTTGCTCAGCTTTGGCACCATGCCAGAAATGTTCCAAGCACGCACACACGTCTCCTTGATCATCATCGTCTCTCTCTCTTTTTCTCTCAGCCTCGCTTGTAATTTGGCCTTTCCTTTTGAGCTCCAGGTTTCGTCTCCTTGTCCATGTCCATGTCTTAGCTTTTGCCGCTTTCTGGTTTTCACTCCGCTGACAACTTCCCCTTTCCTTCTCAAATCATCTTGCTAGACGAATAAGTCATAGAGAAGGAGAGAAAGATATAATATATAACCAACCACACACACATCTTTAGATGAAAAATACCCTTAATCAATCAGAATATTTCATCAACCAGCGATATCATACTCTTATTTGAAACTCTCATAATTGCTTTCAACTCTTTGTTTAGAATTGTTATGCCCACTTTCGGTTATCATTTGAAATAAGGTACACTCTAATTTCTCTTTTAATAAAATGATGACATTTCGAACCATTATTTGTAATTTTCCTATTACTATGTGTCTAGAAGAAAATTGACTCTAAATTAACACAGTCATTTGTTGTAGCATCGACATCATTTTGTTCTAAGCGATAATATAATTCATTAATGCGGAAAATACAAAACATGGGATCTTTAATTTTCATGATTTTCAAATAAGAGGAATGAGGACATACATTTATTTATAAAGAAACCTTTAAAGTATTTGTTGCGGAAAAATCGAAGAGATGAAAAAATCTGATCTCTTTCCCTTGACCTACACTTTTCCTTAATGTATTATATTGATGGAAGATAAAATATAACATTTGTTCTTTTCACATTAAAGGTTTCATCAAAGCATATTCTACCTTCAAGTATTTTCATAAAAACTATAACTTCCTCATGAGAATCAAATTCTATTTATGTAGGCCGTTAATAAGTGCCTTCCATCAAAGCATATTCTACCTTTATGCATTTTCATAAAAAATATAACTTATTCATGAGAATTGCACATTTTCGTTTAATGAGAGTTGCAATCGTTCAAGGCCAATACCGAAATAAACAAGGCATCTTCAGAATTAGGAAATTTCAGGTTAATGGCTAGTTAATAACATCATGGGGGCATAATCATTCTTACATCTGTTTCGCATGTTTTTTTTCCTTTTTTCATATTTTCCAAACGAAAGACAATGGTATACTTCAATCCTCATATTAAAATAACAGGCGTGCTAAGGACTACTTGTTTTAAAATAATCTACTTCTTATGCGCATGGTCCTTCGCGCTTCATTAAATAATCGTAGCTTAAATAGAAAATGCAGAAGGGACAATTTATCGCGGAATCAAAGTCGAAATTCACATGAAGGCGTGCAGATTCTTGAAACTAAGCATCACGCATGTATTATTGCATCTGCATAAGAAATAATGAATATTTGCGAAACCGAGAGGCTCGGTTTATTGAGGTGGCGACAGCGATGTGTTGATTCTTGACCAGAACATCCGAGCAATAATGTGCCCCAAAACGCCAAGCTTTTCACTGTTGACAAATGACAACTGACATTGGAGTGGAACAATTATTGGCTCTTCTTGGTTGGTTTCCCCCCTGGTTCCCGACAAGGCCGTGTTCAATTTTGTTTTGTACTGGTAATTTATTTCTTTTCTTTTCGAGAGTTGGAGATCACGATTTTTCAACAACACGTGCTGAAATAAAATCCAGCACGTTGTGGAGACTTTCTGCATGTCCTCAGACGATAGGAAATTTTTGATTTGAATGGATCGCGGCCGAAAAAGATGCTTTGTCATTATTTGTTTTTAAAGTCGCCGGATGATACTTTTCTCAGTACAGACTAGTGGCGACTTTTGACGCTTTAGATAGATTTTTCGTAAGAGTGACAGTCCTTCAATTCCATGTATATTGAGTCATTATGGATGCATATGTGTGCTCTTAGGTGGGTATTTTATACCTAAGCATTGAATTAGAAATGGATAAACATGGGTTTGTGAATACATAGAGATAAATCAGACTATCTTTTTGAAGGTTTGGATGACTCATGATTATGGGGATATGCATCGTACCACGTTTCCTTTGACTTATAGCAATTAACTAAGAAAAAAGTTATCTTTCCATTATATTGAAACCTATCTTAGGCAGATTACCAGGAGTCAATAAAATAATTTCAATGACTTCATAAATTAAAGAAGACATATGTCAGAATGAGTGATTCGGATATAAATGTATTCACATTTAATAATATGTAAATTGAAAGAAATGTTGCACGTTTTATCTAAACATCCAAATTAGTGTCTTTTCAAGAGATTGTACTTGTAAATCGAAAGAAATGCTAGATTTTGTTTTGTACTTGTAATTTATTTCTTTTCTTTTCGGGAGTTGGAGATTGCGATCTTTCAATGACACGTGCTGAAATAAAATCCAGCACGTTGTGAAGACTTTCTGTAAGTCCTTGAATGATAGGAAATCTTTGATTTGAATGGATCGCGACCAGAAAATGATGCTCTATTATTACTCTATTCTTAAAGTCACCGGAAGATACTTTTCCCAATACGGACTGGTGGCGACTTTTCACGCATTAGATAGATTTTTTGTAAGAGTGACAGTCCTTTAATTCTATGTATATTGAGTAATTATGGATGCATATATGTGCTCTTAGGTGGCTATTTTATACCTAAGCATTGAATGAGAAATGGATAAACATGGGTTTGTGAATACATAGAGATAAATCAGACTATCTTTTTGAAGGTTTGGATGACTCATGGTTAGGGGGATATGCATTGTACCACGTTTCCTTTGACTTATAGCAATTAATTAAGAAAAAAGTTATCTTTCCATTATATTGAAACCTATCTTAGGGAGTCAATAAAATGATTTCAATGACTTCATAAATTAAGGAAGACATGTGTTGAAATGAGTGATTTGGATATAAATGTATTCACGTTTAATAATATGTAAATTGAAAGAAATGTTGCACGTTTTATCTAAACATCCAAATTAGTTTCTTTTCAAGAGATTGTATTGCGCAACTCAAATATACGTCACTGTTCTTCAAGTGCTTTTTGATGATTGGTTTCTCTAATTTTGGTGATAAGATCATGCACTTTTCTATGGACATCACGCACTAGAAAACTTTTTCTCCTTCAGGTTCGTGTTCGATTTCTTCACGTCTCATGTATAATTCGTTCTCTCTCTCTCTCTCTCCCCAACAGCTTCAACAGCACTGGCCCAAACGCCCAAAAGAGGGAAAAGAATTAAAAACGGGATAAAAAATTAAAATTGGAAACAAAATTCCTTAAATGCAGGCTGGTCTGCTCGTCCTAATCCTTCTCCGAAAGCTCAGCTCACTTTTTCTCATGTGATTCCTCCACCTCCTTCCTACTCTCACCTCTCTGGCAGGGGAGAAAAAAAGACTCCTTTTGGAGAAAAGCCATGGATATTCCAAGGCGGGTCTTCCTGGTTTTTCTTCTTGGCCTGTCGTGCACAACTTGCCTTTCATCCGATTCTTCCTTGAGCTCAAATGGGTCGCCGGTATCCCCCCAAAAGTTGCTCGATTTCGCCAAAAGCCGAGATTTTTCCGAGTGGATGATTGGCATTAGGAGGAAGATACACGAAAACCCTGAATTGGGATACGAAGAGTTTGAGACCAGCAAGCTTATAAGGTCGGAATTAGACAAAATGGGGATTCGATACAAGCACCCACTTGCGGTGACTGGCGTCGTTGGCTTCATTGGGACTGGCAAGCCTCCTTTTGTCGCTTTGAGGGCCGACATGGACGCTCTTCTCTTGCAGGTTTGGTTAACCGTATTTCCTTCTGCTTCTTCTGCTACATCGTGCTCTCCTTTTTCTAGTTTGGCTATTGATATTCTCGTGGCTTTTTACGCTTGGTCATTAGAAAGACCAGAGCTTTATTTTATCTCGTTTTTTGTGTGTAGAAATGGTTTCAGGGTGAGAAAGAAAACTTCATGAAATTTGGTCCTACATTGGGTCCCTCTCGAGCACCTTTTCTTTTTAATGAGTGGCTGAAGTTTGAGGACATAAAATCTAGCGCATGGAGCGCGTTAACTCTATTTGCTTAGAGCCATGAGTAGATGGTTATGACGGTCATTCACTAAAATTTGCACTGATGCTTTTGTCCTTCAATAGGAAATGGTAGAGTGGGAGCACAAGAGCAAAGTTCCTGGGAAAATGCATGCTTGCGGACACGATGCTCACGTTGCAATGCTTCTGGGTGCTGCAAAGATCCTTCGAGAGCATCAGGAAGAAATACGAGTAAGTTTTACGTGCTTCTTTCATGATAGACACCCTGGCTTCGTCCCTTAAAAGCGGTGTTCGATGAGTTAGGATGATACTGAATCGACCTTAAGGTGTTCGGTGGTTTCGATGAAAAACAGCAAGCAAAACGATTCCATCTCGGGGCTGGCCACAGAGAGAGATTTCTTGCCGCGTCAACCCATTAAACGTATCTGAGTCATCTCCTCTTCACATTTGCAACAACAACAACAGGAACAAATTTAGCCTTATTGCACTAAATGTGGTCAGCTGTATGAATTTTTTTAAACAGTATTGGGCTGGACTTTGTATCAAGTAGTCTACAAGCTCCATCTTTTTGAGACCTTCATTTTATTTACTTGTATCATTACAGTTGAAACATGTAAATCAGTGCTCTGTCTTGGTTAATCTTACACCGTATCATGTGTACATTTTACGTGACCAGGGCACGGTGGTACTTGTCTTTCAGCCGGCAGAAGAGGGTGGTGGAGGAGCTAAAAAGATGATCGATGCTGGGGCGCTTGAGAATGTAGACGCTATCTTTGGGCTACATGTTGCACCTCATTTGCCTGCTAGTGTAGTGGCTTCAAGGCCTGGCCCTCTTTTGGCTGGGAGCGGTTTCTTCGAAGCGGTCATAAGGGGAAAAGGCGGTCACGCTGCAATTCCTCATCAAGCGATAGACCCAATACTCGCAGCATCTAGGGTGGTTGTTAGCTTACAACAACTCATTTCGCGGGAAGCTGATCCTCTGGACTCTCAGGTACTTCAACGAATCCATCTGTGAAGATACCGTCCTGTTTAATGCCTAACTCTCGATTACCTCCCGTCTAATTAAAAAGTAGAAGGAAATTCTGGAGATTTTTTTTGGAATTAACCGGAAGGATGATTAATCCGATTCTCAGTACCTGATATTTCAAACTTTCATCTGACGCTATCAGTGCATTTCCAGGTTGTGACAGTCGCAAAATTCCAAGGAGGAGGAGCATTTAATGTTATTCCAGAGTCTGTTACTATTGGTGGCACCTTTCGAGCCTTCTCAAATGAGAGCTTTATGCATCTAAAACAGCGAATTGAGGAGGTACTGATTCTAGAGAGAACTGGTTCAAGGAGGCGCTTTTTGTTACCTTCAGTCTTCTAACATTCAGAAATATGCTGCTCCTGTTTTTTCAACTGAGGCACTAATCACTCTGTTTTTTGCCATATTTACTCCAATTCACGCGCTGATCATACTCCGACAAAATTGATCTGTTTGGCCTTTCCAGGTTGTAACCAGCCAAGCTGCTGTTCAGAGGTGCCATGCCACCGTTCATTTCTTTTCAGAAGAAAATCTCTTCTTCCCACCGACCATAAATGATGAATCCTTGCATAAGCACTTCAAGAAAGTCGCTAGAGAATTGCTCGGTCCTCATAAAATCAATGATATGCAGCCAATGATGGGATCAGAGGACTTCTCATTTTACCAGGAGGTGATACCTGGGTACTTCTTCTTCCTCGGAGTAGGGGATGATACAGGCGAACGCTATGACTCGGCGCCCCACTCACCCTATTTTAAGATAAACGAAGATGGGCTTCCTTATGGTTCTGCTCTTCATGCATCTCTGGCTGTTACATATCTTCTCGATCAACAGCAAAAGTTCCAGTCTGTCGAGGGAGGGCCTCGAGATGAATTATAGGGATGATCATCGGTTTATATAAACAAGTGATGAAGAATAATACTCCCAAATTTTCATGTCCACATTTTATCCATGGACGGCCATGTATATATGGGAACTTTCACTTCCTCATCTTCTGTAAGTTCTGGATTTCCAAAGAGAATCATAACAACAGGTAAATTTCCATCAACATTATACAACAATTGTCCAGGAGCCTTCTGGCTAATCAACCTGAATGAAATGTAAATCAAATACAGATTACAAAATGTACTCTCCCCCAACCACTGATTTCTCCAGGAGCCTTTTGGCTAATACAATTGTCTTGCAAGAATTAGGAACAACATTGCCATAGCCAGAAAATGCAAACAATTCGATTCCATATGATGAAGATCTCACTGCACATTGTGTTTCCTCCAACATGAGGGTTCCGTATAAAATTTTTATAGAAGCATTATATAAGTTTTTCTAAGATTTCAAATCCAAATCCAAGGTAAGCCAAGACGCTACCTTCTTTCTAACCTATGTATATCAAGAATACTTGCAACATACAAAAATAGCCTCTCAATTTTGATACTAATACAATGAACTTAGCTTCCAATTACTCAGCTTATAAAGAATATAACTTCTACTGCTAGACAAATATCCATGTCCATCTCGTGAGTCGAGAGCATCCATCAAAAGCCAAAAACTTTTGATGCAAGATCTAGAAGGGGTTCTAAAGCACTGGGAGCAAACTTTCTAGCAAAGAGAAAACATAGTGAAGATGGTTGGTTATTGTAAAAGCATGTGCTACGCTCATTAATTTTCTTCTTGAAGAATTCTTCGGTTATATCGGCCTTCCCGAATGTAGCAGGGTGAGCACCGCCCCTTGACCAATCCACCCAAGTGAGGGTCCGATTTGCCAAAAGATGAGGGGACTGAATTGCCAACATAGTGGGAAAGTAATGTTCATCCACATAACAAGCCGGTCTACAGAAATCTCTAAACTTGGGGTAGTACCTGGTGTCTACAACTATGTCTAAAGCAAGTTTCCTGTTTACTTCGAACCACTGAGCACCTTTACGCCACTGAGTGAGGTTGACTTCAGGGGCCATATTTTCGTTATAGCGACCTCTTCCATAAGGCCCATCTTCATCGAATGAGCCCACGAAGCTGTACCTGGACCTCAGTAGGTAAAGATAGATGACGCTGAAGTTTTGTAGAGGAATGCAGGATTCAGACAGCAGGACAAACCATTCATTGGACATATCGAGAAGCGCATTAGCCAAGAGTCTCCTCTCAGCATCGCACATACTCATCATCCCCCACTCCGCCACCTGCACAGTAAATATTCAAGTGAAAAGAATACTCGATTTCCCCATCAACAGCTCAACAATTTCATTGTACATGTGGTTATCATCACGCCAGCACAGATTACAAATTAACAAGGCAGCAAGTTTCTTGAGAATGGCTTGGGCACATGGCACTATATTCATTTTGTTAGGATAACCATATATCATGGAGCAACCTTTCAACGAAGCTTCAAAGTCATATTCTTAAATGATGAAGATAATTACACTTAAAGTAGGAGATATTCAACACAAAAAGTAAATAACCCCAGAAGATTACTTGATCATTTACATGTCTATTGACATGTTTGTTTTAACAGTCAGAAGGCAACTCAAGATAAGGGAAAGAATCATCTTCATGTACTTGCTATGACAGCATATGATTATAAAAAAAGGTGAACAAGGTACTTAATCTGAGAAATGCAAGAGACAACCAGCAAGTGAAGCAACCTATCATTACACATGAGCTATCTTAAACCCAAGTATATGGAATAAAGACGGATCATTCTTCTTTTACATTAAACAATGTCATCAAGAATCATTATAAACCAAAGACAAGTGACGCATCCCTCACCAGGATTTATGCTGCTATATTGCCAGAATCAATAAAAATAATCTTTAGTCCTACCATGGATTTCTCTATAAATCCGTATGCAGAGTCATTTCAGGGGTTCAAATGAAAATGAAATACCATCAACCTTTCTCATGATGAAAAGAACATTCTTCATGCTGATTATTGTGAATCTTTGCCTATCGCAACCAAGTTTGTGTAACATGAAAAAGAAAAACTCCAGAAAGGTAATCTCAAGGCTGTTAAGCATGAAGCAATCCTAATTTAACCAAGCCACTTAAGTTACAAGAGGAAGTCATGCACCAAGTGCAAGTGCTTTTCGTCCTTCATGCAGACAAAATCCTCTGTGATGGTAGAACTAAAATTACTTTTCCCTAGTCAGAAGTACATATATCCAACTCTATACGTGATAGCAAAATTGTTGCCCTCAATATTACGTGAACTACAATACAAATATGAACATCCTTCTTGATCTAATGAAGAGCTATTTTTTGGAGAGCTTCTATTCCCACTCCTACCTTCTGACAAAGTAACTGCTTTTACTTTCTTCCCAAGTGTCAGCAAGAATGAATCTACAAGCAAATCAAGGATAAAGCCTTTAACAGCTAAAATTCTAAGGGATGCTGGGCTTGTACTTTTTGGTTGTGAGCATAAATAAGGCAGGAAACACAAATTATCTCCCAGAGTGGGAAATAACCCAACCATACTCCGGTTCAGCTTTTACCTTTTCTCCTCATTCACAATTTTACCGCTTCTAAGAGAATTCTACCGAGAGCAGCAGCACAGCAAAAGCCTAGATATATATTTTTTTCTTCTATTTAGAAAAATGGCGAATGTGGTAAGCAACATATCAAAAGTTAGGCACTGCATTTTTAGATGCACGAATCCTTCAGATAAAGATCTAACAGGGCCAGGGAAAAAAGTCAAGCATTAGCTAATGATTGAAATGGTTCGCAATCAGATGATCCAAAATGCAGATTAGTAATTGTCTAACTGAAATGACTTAATGGCATGAATACAAGGGAGGTCGTAGGAAGCAGACTAGCCCTGGTAACATGGGTTACTGACTACATCTCCAACTAAACCACAATTCCCATGAATTCCCAAGAAAGGCTAAAATTGAAACACCCTTACGGAACATAACCAACATTTTGCAATAGTCAAAGTGTCAACATATTGTTAGAACTCATGCAACCAAATACACTGAAAAGGCTTCAATGACCTCTGTACTGTCATGTGAAAGAGGGAGAATTCATATTCTTTCTTGTGGTAGACAGGAGAAGAATGCTAAAACTCTCACTGTTCTTGTTGATGAGAAAGAAACTTAACGGAGAAACATGAACTTTGATATCAAAGCTTGCTGATACCTGGCTTGGGATTTGTCTCTGGTGGAAGACCGATTTTGGCGGAAAATCAACATGGTAAGATGGATGCGAGTGGATGTAGATGGAATACTTGTCCTCATTCCCCTTGAAGAACCTCTCCCAGAGAGGTGCCAGCGGCAGCGGACCCTTTGTCAAGAACATAAATGCGATCTTGGGTTTTCTCTTGAATGGGTAATTTTTTATTCGTGGCATGAAAGACGCCCGCCAAAATAGCTCAGAATCGTTCATGGTATGCAACAAATTCGACGGCGGCCTAATCCAACTCGACAGCCTACTAGACTCTTCAAAGCAAGGTCTTATGTTGGACTCTGCCACCGGAACGAGAATTCGACCTTGAACATTGAAATATTTCACAGCATACATACTAACAACAGAAAATCCGAGACTGACGAATAGAAACAACACAAAGAACTGGAGAACCCGCAATGGCAAAACCCTAGAATTAGATTGATTTGCTTTAATAGCAATGGCATCCTTCCCTTCCTCCATCGCCACTGCCCTTAATTGCATGTTTGTTCCCCCAGCAAAAACCTGCGCCCTTTTTATTGTCCAATGCTCATCACATGGACCAACGTCTCCTACGGACAGATCCCAGAAGAACCCATACCTCTTCAACCATGTCACTGCTTTCCTCAAACAAGAAAGGCCATATCGCGTTGTGTACCGGAACAAAGTCAGAAGGACCAAGATCACAATATCACCTTTTTAAATGGGCGACAACAAGATCGGTTCTTTCACCAGATGGGCATTAGCAGAAAATAAGTTTTCCCCCAACAACGAGTGATGTCCGAACGAATCAAGACAGCCCACGCTGAGATTCCTAAATTTAGCACCAATCAAAGGCATTAGAAATGAACGCCGCACGCACACGCACTCAGGCACTCAGAGAGAGAGAGAGAGAGATTATGGTTACCATGTGGGCTGCTTTTTGTAATGGGGCGCACAGATTGCAAGACATCACCCAGTTACGTGCCCAACCAATTGTGAAATGGCGTGATCCACGAATTTCGTACTGTTTGACACAATATTTAATTTCCGGCAGTTTCCTGAATGGCCGGCTGCTGGCGAATCTGGATGTCTGCTGCTGCATCCGAGAGAGAGAGAGAGGTTTAAGGAGGTATTCTTGTTTGTCCCTCTCAATAGGTGGCGTGGCATTGCTTTGAAAGCTACTAATATGGGACTTGTCTCCGGTTTGAATTAGGACCGTGTGATTTTGAGAGCAGGCAGAATGAGGGTTGGCTGGGCCGAAAGCGAAGAAGGACACGTTTCATGGGCAGTTTCTTGACGGCTCTGGTGCTTTCACTTGTGTTCTCTCTCAGTTTTTGGGCTTCAAAGTTTTCTTTTTTCCCCATTTCTAGAGATCTTACATGGAAAATTCTACCCCGGTTCCGCGGTTCACGGTTCAGCCGTAAATACCCAAATAGGTAAGCTTGAGTTACACAAGGTAGCGCGAGAATCTTATGCTCTGTGAACCACGAGATGTCAGATTTGATTCTAGTTCTGTGTAACCTCTCGAGATTGAACAAAGACAAAGTCAATAAGACTTGATTACATTAATTCCGACACTGAAAGAGATGAATTTAATACCATGCGTAAGGCTAATGTAGATACTGCTGACAATAATAAAAGGGGAAGAAAACGGGGAGAAATATCCGCGTCTTTCTTTTATATCAGTTCATTCTTTCATCAATTTTTCAAAACTTTTAGATATGGCGGTTGGTAGATGCTCTCCTAACTCGCATGCTGACTTAAATTGACCCAACTCCATATTCTCTGTTATTTCATTCTTTTTTCACTTCTGTTCAGCTATTGTTTTCGATGCTCCAGCAACTGCCAATACCTTCAAAGTTTCTGTTTGACGTGGCACCTACTTCTTGCCCACTCAAACCAAGAGCAAAATGCCAAGAGCCTATGCTCATACAACATGCTTGTCATTGAAAGATACGACAAGTAAGAAAGTTCATTGTCAACCACTCAGAAGCATGTATACATTTCAGGCATAAGTTGGGTAGCTCGGACCCCAAAAAAAAAAAAAAACATATGCTTGTCTAAGGAGCTAGGCTCAACGGTCACTTTCTGCTTAGCAGGTATTAGTTAATACAGAAATTATCTGGGACAGGGGAATGGGCTACTCATGCCGTTTCCTTTCTTCTTGTATTGATTGAAAGATACGAGCTGCCGATTCCGCAGCCGACCTCGGGTTATGAGGTACAACCTTGATCACCTTTTCTAGCCGGTTGCTGCTATGCACCTGCACTTTCTGATCTGACTTTGTGGGATCTCTAGGAAATAGAGGAAGCGCAGCTCCTCCTAACTTTTCAGAGGGATTACTTCCAGTACTTCCCTGAAGCTCATTTTCCTTTAAAGTTGGACTTTTAAGACCATCACACGAGATTACTCGACTTACCTGGGTTGACACGTTGCAGGAACTCTGGTGGGTTCGACTGATGTTAACTTCCCCTGTCGACCTCTGGTTGACCTGCGGAT
The DNA here is from genome assembly GCF_016545825.1 of Eucalyptus grandis. Classification (NCBI taxonomy): domain Eukaryota; kingdom Viridiplantae; phylum Streptophyta; class Magnoliopsida; order Myrtales; family Myrtaceae; genus Eucalyptus; species Eucalyptus grandis. The sequence goes on along the minus strand of NC_052617.1, from coordinate 42,373,665 downwards.
TTGATTGAGAGCCCAAAATGAACGGATTGCTCATAGGTTCAATGGCCGAGCTAGCAACAGATGGATTCGTCAACGGAATTCCCCAAGGCAGAAAGAAGGTTTGGCCCGCCACAGAAGTCCTGGGAAGGATTCCCATGGCTTGTCGTTGGGAAGCTGGGATACCAAATGTCATGCCTACATCATTGCCCATGGACTCAAAGCTTATAGGTGCGCAACCACCATAAAGGGGTCCAACAGTGCCTCCTCTGGGAGGGCATACCGCAGAATAAGACTTATAAATGAGCCCTTCCGAAGGGCTCATCATAGGAACTAACCACTGGTTTCCAATGCGTGGGAAGCACCGCAGGGTTGGTTCACAAGCGGCTGGATTTGAAGTTTCTGAATAATGGCTTTGTTCTGGTTGTTCACCAACGAGCTTCTTGCTGAAGTCACTATCTATTGGAGGGAGGGGAAGTTTTACCATTGGGGTGGGGTTCCTCTCTTGGGTGCTTAGCGAATTGCTTTTCAGTAGTGTTGTTGCTTCTATGAGACATTCAGATGGAACTGACTTTATTGCATGGTGTTCTACTAAAGGATTCCCAAAGTAGAGACTACTTCCAAGTAGATGAGGAGATCTTGAAATAAGTCTCTGCACCTGGATCACACAAACAAAAGGGTACCACAGTTTCGCTTATTAAGACCATGTCCAAGAAGATAGAGATAGATCAATCACATAAGAGGCAGAGCAACTTTGAGTCAGCGAGAGAAGGTATACCCTTATTAGCCTATGCAACTCAAACACTTGTGCTGCAAAGATCCTCTGTTGACTGCAGATTGGACAGGAGAGATGAGTTAATTATGAAATGAAGGACATTTTCCCAAACAAGAATGGATTACAGTTGGAAAGATGCAGCTTTCTGCAAAGCAAGCAAAATGCAACGCATTTAGTGAACCTATCTAGAAGTAGAAATAAAAATGTCAAAGGAAGAAGAGATAAATATTATTCATTCAACCGCAACAACATATAGTAAGTAATTTGAGCAATGTCAACGATTTCTGTTCCTACACAGACAAATAGATACTCTGCATGTTTTTTTATTACGTATACTTGTACAGAAAACTGATTATATGTTGTCTCTACCAGTACACTAGATCTAGACATGAAGTGGAAAATCTCAATGGAACGTGCATATTAAGATTTCCATTATGCATCAAAGTACTTCCATAGATGCACTTTGCACAGGAGGATTTCCGTTTACCCACCATCCCAGACATTGAAAGTTTATCATGTTGAGAAGCACTGGCCCCCACATCATATTGACAACGTATATTTTTTTGGCCAAGCATATTGATGATAGTAATAATGATATCATCCCCCTCATCAATAATTTGCACGACCTGTTTTGTCACAGAAAAAACCATTTTGTTATAGCCTGCGCTTCACTATCAACCGAGTTCCCACCAAGATGATGACGATTTGCTCTTCAACCATAATCAGATAATGCTTATTACATTGTCTCACATGGAACGTCATCTTAAAATGAATTCTTCCCGTGTACAAATGAATACTAAGAGTTTGAATTGCTCTGCAACAGCCAATCTGCTACCCTTAGGCTTCACCAAAAATTTCTTAATATGGTGACAAAGTTTAACAAATGTGGCCTTATGATCAGACACTGCTTTTCTTCGACAGGAGGGAGAGAGAGAGAGAGAAAGAGAGAGAGAGAGTATAAGGGATATTAGGGCTAATAGGAGCTAGCAAGGAAAATCATCTCCAAGAGTCAGACAAAGAACTAATGCGAAAACGATTTTCCACCAAAGAAGAAAAATGAGATTTCTAAATAAGATGAAAAGCAACTTACTTGACAATGGCTTTTCTCGCATTCCAGTAATGTTTTTCACCTATTACTCCAACAACATCATCTGGCAACAGATACAAAGAAGATGGAGACTCTTCTAAACTGTCCAAGACATTACATCCATTTCCTTCTGCTGCTTGGATGGGATATTCACCGTCTTCATGATCCTTATTGTCACACTTGGTCCCATTTGCACCCCTTTTCCCATTCTCAATCAATGGCTTTGAACGCAATCTACTCCTCAAACGTGAAGCATTGCCCTTGCTTAATTCCTCTAAAACTTCACCTCTAACCACTGATATGTCTTGCTGGACATGACACCCGTCACCCATTGATGTATTCGAACATGCTAACCCATCAACTGAACTGCTTCTACATTCTCCAATTATAGATGCGTGAGATCCTTTTGAAGTTTCGGATATTTTGTCTTTGCTTGATGGGGGGAAAGATGCATCTGTATTCTCCCTACATAATGTGACTGGCCTCTCATGACTTGCCGAAGACACCTCTTGATTGTCTAGTAATGGATTTCTTGCGCATTGTCTTGAATTCATGCTGGTGGATCTTGTAGGGTCAATCTGCTTTTCTCGAGAACTCTTACTTTGGCTTGAATCGTCCGTGTGTAAGGCAGGATTAAGCTTGAGATTTTTGTTGCACTTACGGTCACTATGGGGAGTTAATACTCTCTTGACAAGAGCTGGAATAGTAAAATCATCAGCATCTCTGTGTTTCCTCGGAGCAACTCTCTTGAAATGCGATGAACCCCGTGCTTGCATCAAGTTGATCTCTCTAGTTTCCATCAGAGAGTTCAACTTGACGCCAGCAGAAGCATGCAGTTCGGCTTTCCTTGCAAGATGAGTGACTGCCGAGCTACACAATGGTGTCAGCGCGTATCTTTGGTTTGCACCGCCCTACAGTCACCGTATAACCTAGCAATTAAGTACGGTACACCTAAATTTCCAATTCGATGTATATTCATAATCACATATCAGAAATAGTCAATTCCAGTACTGCAATTTAATTCGATAAACAGAAAGGAAGAAACCGGAGAATGCTCTCGCTTCAATTGGACTTATAGCTACAGAGCAAGTTCAAGACTCAGAATAAAAAATTAACGATGGGAAGAAATTGCTAAGAACTTACAAAAAGCAATGGCGCCGAAGAAGCTAAAGAGCCACCCTGGTCGAGTGGAAGGGGCAATAACGATGTCATTGGAGAGTTGAAGCTTTGTGAGGGAATGCTGAGCTGTTCATAGAGAGCCATTTTGTTCCTGGGAGGTGCTCTGGGCCCTCCTTTTTCCGTATCATTCACATGAAATCTAGGAAACATCGGACTCGTGTTCATCTACTTCTCATGATCTTTGACTTCTCTCATCTTCCCCTGATTCCCTCCTCATCACAAGCTCCACAGACTTCATTTTTTTGGACCTTTTCTTTCCCCACCCAAAATTGCTCAGGAACACCCCATTTCAACCCATACCAAGCACCCTCTACAAAGCACAAAAAGAAAGTCCCTTATCACTTGTCACAGACCATCCAGCTCATAAAAATTCAAGCTTTCCCTCAAGAACACCCAATCAGATGCAACATTCCTCTCTTTTTTCACATAAAAACAACAACCCACATTGCGAAAGCATCGCAGAATTGTCCATCTTAATCTATAAACAATTCACAACGGCAGGGAGTCGAGCTTATGAGGACCAAAGAACCTCAATGTGCGAAAGGCAATGGCTTCGGTTCATCAGCAAGCTGTCCGAAAAAGGACGTATCCACAGATCCCGAGGCCGACCCATCTCACAAGATCACACGTAGTGCCCGAAAATGGAACGAAGGAAACACGCATCCGAACTCGTCCACAAGCACCCAAATGAACAAAATCACCTCGAGGAAGGAGTGTATTTACGCAGGAACTTCCTCATTGCAAGGAAAAGGGCTACCGCCAACGGAACCAACTGCCAAAAATAAACATGGGAAACGGAGGCAACCCGAGAAAGAAAAGGAAAAGAAAAAGGGGAAACTGAAGAGAGTGTGGATAGATATGCACGAGGAAGATCGAAGACTCGGCTTGAGAAGAGGGCCTGCGCTAAAATCAATTCCACACAAATTCTGTGCGGATCACTCACTCCGAAACATAACAGCAAAAAATAAAAATAAATCCACCAATGCAAAAAGAAAGAAAAAACCTAAGCAAACAGAAGCTACCCAAATCAGGTATGGGCGCGGTAGGTCCCGAGTGGATAGGACTAGAAGGAAAAAATCTTTATGCACTTGTCATGAAGCTTACTTCATTCCCAGCCACCAGATCCCATTAATTGGACGCATATGATGGGTCGAGATGAAACGAGTTCATGATTTAATGCGTGCAAGAATTAATCTTCCTAAAAATATCCTCTTTGTTCACGAAATGTTGCTACATAAGGTCAATTAGTGTCGCCTCATATCAGATTGGCCGAACCAATGTCTTCGGAGAGGACAAAATCCCTCGGCTTGATGGTCATCACGTTCTCCATTCGTACCCTATAATAACTAATCACGTTTTCTTATGAGTGAGTACGGCATTTTCCATAGAAGCATAAGACCAAACTCCAAACCGAAGAATTCGTTTGGCCTTTTGCATTGGTTTAGTAAGGCAAGCTCTGCAGCTGGAGGAGGCCATATGATCTCGTGGATCTCGACAGCGGTTCATGTTTCTTCCGACCGATGAGTAATTTGAATGTCCTGAAACGTGTCATCGGATCATTATTCGCTTCGAACAGGGATTAGTTTAAAGTCTCTCGAACTTTCCCATGCTGCAAGTAAATGGGCCGGCCCCAGATCTCTTTTAGGGCCTGCCCCTAGGAATCTCAATCCTACGAGCCGGGCTTGATGAAGCCTGCGAATGTAATTTTCCTGGTAAAGATGGACATCGTCCAAACCAGTTGACCTCGTGGGGGGGCCTTTACGTTATCTGAGCCCGACATAAAGCCAGCACATGGAGCTTGAAATAGTTCATCTCGTCTAAAACCCGTGCCATCAACCTGTTTTTTCTTTCTTTTTTTTTTTGTCGTTTCAATGATCTTGTTACCAACTGCGGCACGGCATCTCGAACAACCCGTCTCATCAAAGTTGTTGGGTACTCACGACCCACCGCCATGTTACCATCTTAAAGAACATGTACCTCACGCTAAGCATGTGATATATCATGTTAAGTTTTGTTAGATAACCATCTTTTCAAAACTCGTGCATTCTATATCTTCAATCGGAGAATTTTCAAGAATCTGAAAGTGATGGATTGAAGAAAAACAAATTGAAGATCAGCGATAAAAAATATCTAAACATCTAAAGGCCTGTTTGGCAACGTGCCAAACAGTGCAAGTTCCGATTTTTTATTTCCAAAATCGGTTGGGACGAGAATCGTGTTTGGTAAAATTTTTTCCCTAAACAATTTTGAACAAGATTTGAAAATAAATAAAAAAAATTGATTCTTCATCCGAGAATCAGAAAAAGAATCAAAACGGTGAAACCCTTACTCTTCCCTTTTGTCATCCCGGTTGCTGTCCGCCACCGCCCATCACCGTCCGCCGCCGCCGCCGCTGGTCGCGGAGGAGGCTTGCCAGGCAAGCCCGGCGAGGTGACCGCGAGCTCGTCGGTAGGAGGCAAGCCTAGCCTCGCCTGGGCCAGCCACTTAGGCGAGGCTCGGCCGACGAAGGCTAATGAAGCCGAGGGCCGATGACGCTCGGTGAGCGTCGCCGATCCGGCAACCAGCCAAATGAAGAAGAAGAAGAATAGGAAAAAATAGGAAAAAAAAAAAAAGGAAAAAAGAAAAAAAGTAAAAAAAATATTTAAAGTTTATTTAAAAATTAAAATAAATTAATTTGGAACATAATCAATTAACACGGTATCAAATGCAATTCTATTTTAGAATAAAAAAATTTGGACGCTTATTAAATGCGTTTTTTACTCGTAATAAAAATAATCATTTCTAGTCGAATCACCATAAAACAGAATTGTTACCAAATGCGCCCTAACAATCAAAAAATGAGAAGTCATGCTTGCCACGGTAATCGTTGGCGATATATTGAACCGTGATCGACTTTCTTCAGAGGCCGATGAAATTGCATAAAGTATTCTGATATAATAAGAGCAGCCGGGTAAATTATTTTTGGAGTTTTGAATTTGGAAGATGCGGAGGGGGCGAAATTGGGCCAGGTGGGCCCAGACACGCGAGGGGGTCGCTATCGCATTCATGGCTCGAGAGGCCCCAGATTTCTGTGAGGGCCCAATGGGCTCCGCAATGGACGGGGAGGGAGGAAGGTTGATCAGGTCATTTCGGAGGGCGGGGACAAGACGTCGGGCACACAATGGAATGTACGTACGTAGGAAAAACCTCGCAGCCACGAACCAGGTCGGACCAAATCGGAACTCTCGAGACTCAACGACGACACATCCTGTCCCCGTCGGCCCCCCCTCTCCGTCGCCATCCCCTCCTGTCATCTTCATGGATTGGTATTACCAACACGAGAACCCCCGTCCAACAGTCTGTCCCCTCGTGTTTCCCTTGCTTGAAAATGCATGCATCAGTATTTGTACTACGTAACCTTTGTAAGAACGTAAAAACAAAAGAAGAAGCTGTAAATGTAATTTTAGAATAAGGATTAATTAGCGCTAATCCATGCAAGATGCTCGCCTTTGCTCTCCTGCCATTGGAAAAGCTTACATTTTGAGGTGGGATAAGGTGGAACGATCTCCCGTGGAAAAAGGTGATTAGTAGAATGTATTGAAAGCTTGAGCAATTAAGTGGAGAGATATCGCATAAACATAAAAATTATATATAATACCCATTGTCAAGCGATGTGGGATATTTCAACATTCCTCCAACGTGTAAGTTGGATTAGGAGTAACATGTGAAATTTGATTAACAAGGATAAACACACACGAAAAGGGACATTACCAGAACTCGACGAAAGAAAATGGGATGTAATATTCTATGCATTATCAAATGAAGAATAGAAGTTCCCTATAGATAGGACGGGAATACCATATTAGCGATCAATATTTGCTTAGGAACATACTTTTGAATTGACATGCGGGCTGACATGGACTACTTTGTGTAATGAAAATGGTGTAATATGAGTTTATTGGGTGTGAAGATCATGTAATAATAATTAACTTAATCCGAAATAGTACCCTAATATAACCTAACACGAACGATTTGTAAATGAAGTCACGCGTCGCATATTTTGAAAAGAGAAGGAATCGACTATAGTTCCTCGGATGAAAGGAGAAGAAATCATATTCAGAAGATAATGCTAAAAATAAGGAAAGATGCTCTCAATCCTATGATCAGATGGTCCTGGTCCTGGGTATTTACACCTCCCCTGCCCAAAGTCCACCGTTGCGGTCTCCCACGTGGGACGAGAACATCCCACGGGGGTTCCCGCCACTGTTCGGTCGCCACGTGTGCAGAGCGAGCCGCGTTCACGTGTGGAGCTGTAATAATAGAAGGGAGAAGAATTCTGGTGGGGGTGGGGCGGGGCCCACAAGGGGGGACCACCGTCGGCTTCATCTGAATGCGAAGCCGAGCCAAACTGGCCCGACTGGCTGACCGCTTAGATCTTGTCATGAAGCAAAATGGAATATACAGAATATAGAATGCGAGAGCGAAAACGAAAACGAAACGGCATTGATTTCGATTTTGACATTCTAGATTTAGAAAGTTTATTTATCTACTGTATATAATGAAAATAGCTTTTTTTTCGAGAAAAGAAAGATGGTACTTCTATTTTTTTTATTTTTTTTTATAAAACAAGCTGATGCATATCCTTTTATATATTGATGATTTATTAAACTCAAGATTGAGAAAGTAAAAATTAAGGGCGTGAGAGTTTATACAAGACGATGTGTAGCTACCTTTGCTTGGTTTTGTTAGACCTTGATGTTGTCCCTCAGGCTTCTACCCTGCAAGCTCTTTTAGTCGGTTGCCTTTCACTATTGCTCTCAAACTATATGTCATTGGAGTTGTGCAAGCTCTTTTAGCCGGTTGTCTTTCACTATTGCTCTCAAAAGATATGTTATTGGAGTTATAGCCCTCAAGTCGGCAAATTTGAAGAATCAAGCCGAGGGGTGGAGGAAGTAATTTTGCATAAGGAAAAAATGCTGGATGTATTAAGAATTTATAAACTTTCTTTTTTAAAGAATCCGCACTGATAATGAGAAAGATTTTTGCATATACGCAAAAAACGTCGAGAATATCATAATTTGATTAATCAGTCCAGGTTGGTTTACTAATGGGATGCCCCGACTCATTTCATGAAAAAAATGTGACCAATTAATCAACCAACAAAACTACTTGTTATAAATAACATCTTGTTATTGCATCGAAACATATAAATATGATAAGTTGATTAGAAAGTTCTGGATACAATCATAAGTCTTTGTCTTGTCTTTTATGCAAAATACTTCTTCGACATTAATAAAAGGGGAAAAAAAAGAAGCAAAAAAACAAATGTAACTTCCTACTATAACGAAACAATGGACCTTCAGCGGGGTGGAAGGTCAACTTACGAGCTACACCTACCCTGTTTTCCATTTATATATAATATAAATCTATATATCTATATCTATATATCTATATATATATATATATATATATATATATATATATATTGTGGTCAGACTGTTTTCCTTATATAATTGTCAATTTCTGTTACATGTCGAATGGCATAGTTTTGTTTACACAAATCGATTTGAATTGCTCTCCGAAGAGCAGAATTCACCTTTTCTTATAGAATTTCTCCTTTTTTGGTCGAACTTATAGAATTCAAATACATACGTTACATAGATTTGTCCGCGGGAATAAATGTGCATTAGAAATAATTGCCTTGAAAGTAAATATGGCTAGCAACTATGGTCTCACCAATTTTCTTGAAATTAAATCAAAATTCATCAATCAAGAAAGTAAATAAATAAAAGTGGCAATTTGTCACTCTCAAACTAATAATTTGACACAAACTCGAGAATCTTTTCTAGTATAATTTGAGGATTTGCATAAGATCGCCAACAGTGTAAAAGTGGAAAATGACACAAATGGTCCTTAAATGTTGTACCTATGTGCAATGTCGTCTGTAAACTTTTAATTGGTTCAATGTGGCAATAAAAGTTTAACTTAAAGTGTAATGTCGCTCCTAAACTTTATATATATTCAAAATGGTCTCTAAAATTTTTATACACGTTCAATTTAATCCCTAAACTATGTAACCAGGGGCTAGATTGAACATGTATCAAAATTCTATAGATTGCACTAAGTAAATTAAAAGTTCATGGACGACATTACACATTAAGTCAAAGTTCAAAATCCATATTGAACAAATTAAAAATTCAGGAATAACATTGCATATTGGACCAAAGTTGAGGGACATTTTATATAATTATTCATTTAGATAAGTAGGTGTGAAATAGAAATTATGACGACTAACTTGAAAATTTACTCTTGAACCCTATATGTATTATGAATTTTCACATCATCAATGTACCAAATGAAAGTCCAGATTTAATGTCTCTCTTGCATCACACAAGAGACTTTCGATTGGGTTTGTTCCTCGTCACTTTCCTAGAAATCTCAAATGCTACGGTGGAATATATATATAAAAGAAGAAGAAGAGAAAAAACTTTAACCAAAGGGTAGGAAGTGAAGAAAAGCACGAGAGTTGACAAGTATGAGGGTTGAGATAACAAATAATTTCCTCTCTTTCGAGGGCCTGTGGGAACCCATTCACTTAGCTGGAATTATGGCGTGCATGTGGGGTGTACTCAGAGCTACTATCTCTCTCTCTCTCTCTCTCTCTCTCTCTCTCTCTCTCTCTCTCTCTCTGTGTCTAGATGCAGAGCAGACAGACATGAGGTGATAACTAAGTCTCATGCATTGTGAAAACCAGGTGTGTTTGTGAAGAGACAAGATTTCTATGAGCACCAAGTTGGTGATTGCACCAACTACTTGCCTCCCAAAAACTCTCCATTTCTAAGCACATCTCACTTGACTGAGCTTGCATCCATAAGGATGGAAAATCCCAGGAGAGTGACTGCAAGTCTTCTTTCCATATCAGTTCATTTTGTTCTTCCCTCCAGAGAAAATTATTGTGATATATTGAATCGATAATGTTTAGTACAACCATTTTACAAAGCACTCGCGTGCACGCATATATATATAGAATTGTAAAACAACAGGTCGTGTTTATGGGAAAAATTGTCAAAAGTAAAAGGATAAAATGGCCTTACGGGAACTTGAAAATCAGGTCATGGCTTACTATTTAGATGTCACAGCACTTTCTGGTCATTTAGAGACTCAATATCGGCTCCGAGAATTAAGTAAAAAAAATTATTTTGACATAAAAAATATAAAGTGCGGATACTGATAACAAACTCGATGATTGTTTGGACGTTTGAACTGGGATGTCTTGTTCTAATCTCGGTTGAATATCCCAGTTGGTAATAAATGCGGTTCAAGATGCCGTCTTGTATATATCATAATTTTCCTTGAAATTATGTTAGAAAAGTTTGTGTTGCCATAGTTGTTTTGTAAAATAATGTTTCTATGAAGTCACATCAATTGTGTTCTGAACAAGTTATGCTTTGTATCGTAATAGGACTATTTAAAATACAAGATTTTTTGTGAATGTTGTATTTGATAATTGACATTACTTCGTGTTACCTAATGAAAAATCACAAGCATGCTATATTTTCTCCCTATAAAACTGAAATAAAATAATCACATTTTGCGTGAGTTCAGCAAACACACAAGAGATGGAAATTTTATTGAGAATTATGTATGTACGTGTATACATAAATGTTCTAGCATCTTACTAATCAGGATTCTAATAACATATACAATCATGTTTTTGTCACTCTCACGTCAATCTAAAAGCCTATTCGAGCACAATACACAAATAAAAATATGCATAGTCCAACATTTTGCAAAAAACCAACCAAAAATTCGAAATTGAGTGGCAAAACCTTTGGTTCCTATTTACTTGTTTATCTATAAAGTGTCATTAATTCTTTTACCCTCTCGAATCACAAGTTCTAAATTGAGAACATGAAGCAATCAATCAACACAGAAAATTTATAAATTGTAGTAAGCATGGGAATCATCAATGACATACAATTACACAATATCAATATTAGAATTCCTACTACTCGATTATAAAATAATTTCAGAAATTTTTACCATGTCTTAACGATCATAAGTCTAAATATTCATTTTTTTTTTTTTCATTTGTGAATCTATTTTGTAAGCGAAAAATTCTTTAAGGAACATCACTTGTCTGTGTCTGTGAGAACAGCTCTTCAAAGCCTGGGACGGGTAAGGGAATTTGCAAAGCTACTAAGATTGAAAGAACACACCTTTTGAGGGATAAAAAAGCAAAGCAAAGCTAAGCTAGGCTCCACATTGAATTATCGGTTACAAGGGGCTTGTTGACCGCATGAAAAGCACCACTTAGAAAGCAAACATAAAGTGCTATGATTAATCCATGATTAATAGTTCAAAAGAGAGAATCACTGTTAAAAAGATGCTTACTTGAACCCTGCAAGCTCGCAGAAACTTTACAGAGCGCATGGAATAGCATGAGCAAATGGACCCAAAAGTAGGTCAGATCTTTCCCCACCATATACGATAAATTAATAAGAAAAAGAAAAGAACATGACAAAGAATAATTCATTACTTTTTCCAAATATTCAAAAAAAAATTCCTCTCTGAAACCTCATGCTCTCCCTCTGCAAACATGCGCTACTCTACTCTCTTACACATCCACCAAAAACTGACCAAACACCCAAAACCCTTATCATTTCCGATGCCATTACTCTCATAAAAATATTGCTATTGTCACATTGAGCTTATAATTTTTTTCATTTTGAACCTGTTCAAGTACTATGCGTGAATATTATAAATAAATAAAAAAATTGAGTCATGTCTCCATCATCTGTATCTTATCTCTATTTATACAAACCTAGTCTTCCACAGGAACACACTTGTGTACTAGATCAAAAGGCGCTCTCATCAACCTCAGCTGATCAACGTCTCATGCATAGGCTAGCTTTTCAACTTCTTCTCTCATGTAAGTACAACAATCACATATTTTTTCCTATTTTTCTTTTTGGTTTGCTTTTCAATCTATTTCTTTTTCTTTATTTTCTGGGTCTTCAACTTGAAACTGCAAGGATTTGATTTGCTTTTACAAATTGGAAGACAACTTTCAGTTGCCAAACTGACGTGAGCAATTGTGTTTTTATTTTCTTTTTCCTCAGAGCAATCCTCAATGATATGATGGATATATATACGGGACAGATGGAGTCATCAATGTCATAACCTTTTATCACAAGTCAAAAAGAGTTTCTCCCATCTCTATTCATCACTAAACATTCCTTTTCTTGGAGATCCATAAGTTGCAGAGGCATGAAACTGGATCAGGTAATAACTGTACTCCTAATTATGATTGGAAGCTCCTCTATAGCTTTCTATTTCTTTCGTTTCTGAAGGGAACAAGCTCTGAAACTTTTTCGCCTGTGCCCGAAAATTGCAGGAATAAATAAGCGATCGCCTGGATATCTTTTTGGGTCATTTTTCAAGAGTGTGCACAGATTAGTGCGATCAATATTGATATCATCAGTGATGGAGGATTTTGGGTGGCCAAGAAGCGTGCAAGTCGCGGACAACCTGACGTCGCTTTGGAGCATTAATCAGCAACAGAACAATAACGGGAGCTTCAACACCAAGTCCAAATCAAACAGCTGTGGATTTAGTGGTGGTGGTAACACAGATCATCATCATCATCTTCTTGTGGAGTTAGCTGGCACGTTCAAGAATAATTCAGATAATATTGAGCTTCAAAAGGTGAAACAAATTGCCAACTCTAGCCCTGAAATAATGCCTCATCCAGTCGCTCCACCTATGATGGAGGAGGCCATGGGTGTCTTTTCCAACTCGGCGGTCGAGCTCTCGCCATGTCTGGTCAGTAACTTTTGCTCCATGAACACATTTACGGCAGCTCCTCCTATAGCCAAGAATGTCGGCGTTTCCAGCGAGTTCGACTGCTTCCTCTCTGGAACCAATCATAACACTATCGACGCGGACACATCCATCGAAGAGGACAGCATCGTATCCAACGTTATTTTCTCTGAATCTGGAAGCTTTTGGAGCAACTTCGCCAACACTTCTTCCGCAAGAACAGCAGTATCAACTGGAGAGTCTGATCACGTGCATCATCATCCCAGCCATGAAGCCAATATGGCCTCAGGTCATACATCCGCAGACAAAGCGGCTAACGGAACGACGTCGTTTTTCTCCAAGAGAAAGAACGTCAACTTCGGCAACATGAATAACCTTTTTGAACCGGATTCTCATGCCGGAGGAGGATTCAAGCTTGTCTCTGAGGTCCCATCAAGGCCTAACAAGAGGCCCCGGTCGCAAAAGCAAATCTTCACCACGCCGACGACCTCTTCGTCATCGAAGAACATCAACTTTCAGCAACAGCCGTCATCATCCGGGTCTTATTCCTCCGTAGACCAAGAGCCAGACCCGGAAGTCATTGCCCAGATGAAGGAAATGATCTACCAGGCTGCAGCCTTCAGGCCCGTGAACTTGGGCTTCGAGGCGGTGGAGAAGCCAAGGAGGAAAAATGTGAGGATATCGAGTGACCCGCAGACGGTGGCGGCAAGGCAAAGGAGGGAGAAGATCAGCGAGCGGATAAGGGTTTTGCAGATGCTGGTCCCCGGCGGGAGCAAGATGGACACGGCGTCGATGCTCGACGAGGCCGCTAGCTACCTCAAGTTCCTTCAGTCCCAAGTGAAGGCGCTTGAGAGCTTTGCCAAGGATAACAACAACAGCTTTGCGTTCTCTTCTTTGCCTTTTGGCCACTCTTTTGTTCCCATGCAAAGTCATCATCATGATCTCCAAAACCCTTTTGTCAACCCATTTCATCCTCACTGAGGAAGGTTAGGTTTGACCTCTCCTTTTTTGCACGGCTTTCGAGCGGTTATTGCATGGACAGCGTCTGCGCGGATTGGATTCGGGTTGCGATCAATGGACCACGCAATTGTCGAAGAATGGATGATCGCCATGGATGATCTAATCCTACCGTTGACTGCATTTGTGACGAGGATTTTTGTTCAAGCCTACAATAGATCTGACTCAAAAAAAAAAAAATCTAATCTTTCTGCTAATCATGTCTTTGAATTCTTTGTAATGACCGTCTCCTCTCAAAATACATTTCATGTTTGTAAGTCCAGTTGTGGCTCGTAAGTGCAATGGTTTCGACTAGCCAAGGTTTCTAACGATGGCCTTCACCATAACATTACCATGTGATTTGGAGTTGAAAGCCTAACCAAATGATGCACGTTATCTCTGCTCATCATGGCATTTCTTAGGGTGTTATCTCTTTCACCTTTTGAAATCTCGCAGCTTCCACTATAAACACATTTTGCTGTCAAAAAGAGATGATGATGACAAACTTTTTTACTGTCAAAAAGCAAAGTCAAAATATACTAAATGCATCTCTCAGCTTTGCAAGGCCTTTTTCCGGGTGAAAAGGGGCTTAGCAATTATAGCTGCTATGATTATTATCATCTTCAGTTCATGGGTCGGAAAGCAATCGAGACTTTTCGTTCAACTTTTTCGTTTGAATCGGTGGGACTGTCTCACTCTGCCCCATGCATGTACTTAGAGCCCTCTCTTTTTCTTGGAGATCTTTATATGCTGCTCTCTTACCAATAACTAAACCGATTTCTTTTGGGCTAACCAATGCCAAAGACATTCTCTCAATAAGAAATGGGGCTCGGTCCTTTGTCTCCTTGATTCAATCCAAAGCGTGCTCTCGATAAAGCCACCCCCTTCCATCGTATTGCTCCGCACATGCCTTCATTCTTCTTTTTTGGCTGGTGGCTTCGTGTTCGGGAGCTGGAAACTGAATTAAAAAATTCGGAACCATTCAAGAAGTTCTTGGAGCTATGCAATCTGTGCTTTTGTGGTCGTGCTTCAGCGGTCGTTAATGGGTCTTGTCCCGACGCCTATTGTCATTAGGGTTTTCGACAGATTTTTGGCAATCATGGTTCTCGTAATCGTTTGGATTTTCCTGAGGCTAGCTGTTGTTCGAACTTGACATGTTTTTAGTACTTTTGAAAAAAAATTATGAGAAACCATTGCGGCTAATAATCCAAAGGCTTGATTTGACAATTGAATGCACACTTATCTTTTAAATATCAATTTGTAATAATAATTAATTTAAACGACGAGACAAAAGGAGGGGCATTGAAACTTATATACGTAATTTCTTAAGTAGGGCATCGTCAACCCTTCTAAAAAAATTTAAGTGGATATATAAGTGAATACACTCTTTCTCATTATGGTAAATATCGTTTTCTGGTAGGAAAAAAATTCCCTCGTGAAGCACTATAGATTGGACTTATCTACATATTAGGTCTAGGTCGACCGGCCTTGGCGGCCTACGCGGAGGCACAAAGGGCAAAATGGGCGAGCCCAAACCGTATTCCCTTCTTGAGCTTGATCGACCCGCCTAGGCACGCTTAGCTCCTGTATAATTCTTTTTCGTTTTAATTTTCTAAAGCAAGACCGAGAAAGGATTTTTATGCCTCATGCAAGGCTTGGCTCGTCCATTGGTTAGGTCTTTGTTTTTAAGGTAAAATATTGAAAGGGGAATAGGGCAGTGTGGATGATGTATTGGCACTGTAACCTCCATTTATAGTGCTCTAGAAATCCGAACCGGACTGCTGTCCAGGGCGATGCACGCAATTTTTATCAGACATCATAGGCTCCAGCGGATCCCGTGCCGGTTGCAAGGTTCTTATGAATGAACACCACCGATCTTGCGATCCGGCGCTCTCCACAACTTAAACTACGCTCATCATGCCCTGGATATTGTCCGCACATGTTCGTATAAATACCGTGTAATGACTACATAGAGGTCCATGCTTACGCATAGTTGACACAATATGGGGTTTAGGTGGGTCGATCCCACGTCTGAAAATAAACCAATCTTTCCAATTGGAGGAGCAAAACGGCGATGATCGAATCAAGTGAGCGTGTTTGGTGGCTGGGACTGCTTGCTAAATTTAGGCAATTTCTGTTCTGGTGTGCAAAAAAGCATCCCGGATCTCTCGGTTCGGTTCTTCTCTCTCCCTCTCTATCCCTCTCCAACCGATGATTTGCAACTTGTGGGGCGTGCTGAAGAGATTTTTTGGGGCTTCGGATTGCGATTGGTTGCTTTCGTGCGGCTGCTCCTAGCACGGAGCTGGAAAACTTGACTTTGGACAAATAATGGATCGGGGACATCAGTTGTTTATTAGTGCAATATGTGGGTGTGTGCTGATATCCCACGGACCTGCCTGAACAGATCTCGTTCGTCAACAACCCTCCCACTGTCCTTCCCCCCTTCTCCTTCCCCTTTTCATGGATACATCCTCGTGACAGCGCGTCTCGAGATCGAGAGAGAGAGAGAGAGAGAGAGAGAGAGAGAGAGATATGAGGATAGACGAGAGACGTGATCGTCATTATTGTTATTGTTTTTTTCTGGGCTGACAGCATATTCCATTAGGAAATTGAGCCAGTTGATCTTATTCGTTTTTCTTTGCCCTTAGATAGTGGGAAGCCTGAGGAGGTCGTTTCACCCTCTAGCTTCAAGGATTCTATGGGTGATAAGCTCCCATCCTAAAACTCGAAACCGAATAGATTAGGGTCAGTCCCCCGTTTGTGAAATCAAGAACTGACCCTGTCCATACGAAAACTGGTGGTTTTTTTTTTTTTCCTTTTACAAGAGGACTATTATCTCGACGGTTAAAGCAGCATGCGAATTCAGGGAGCTGCAATTAAAGAACGTTTCTTTTAATCGGCAAGTTCTAGAAGAAGAGGGATGTATGTATGGTGGGTTTTATTTGGTCGTCGGCTATTCTTTTCTCTGGTTTTTGTTGTGTTGGGATTGTGCTCGTGTCGGCTTGGGGGTAGAAAATGAAGAAGGCGCGAAGAAGAGTCCGAAGTTCATCGAGTTAAAGAGCAAGACTTCGTAATGTGCCGGCGTGAGAGAGAAGAATTTGTGAAAAGGATCGGGATTGAAATGCGACCCAAGCTTCATAAAAAAACATAAATTGGCTGGTTCCGTCAGCCCAATTCTACACAAGGAATCGAAAATCATACTGGTTATTGACTATCAATTTTGTGAAATTGGGAACTTTCGGAATTGGGCAATTCGGTCTGATTTACACGGGACCTATGCAGACCCTTAGCGGATTCTGATTTAGACCTTCTTAGTGAGCTTGACCCGAATTTTCATCCAATCTGGTCGAGGACAGCCGGGTCGAGATTTTATTTTCGGCGGGGAGTCCGTAGATCCGAATGCGGGTAGAGTAGAGAGAGATGCACATTTTCATATTTCCGAATACTGGTTTTCAATTTCATCATCTGTAGTAGAAATGGGCCCAATCCACCCCATACTATACTAGTGCGGACCCTGGGTTGCAAAAAGTTGGAGTTTCCAAGCATTAGGTGCGCCGGATGTGTTCCGGGATCATGACAAAATCTCGGATGAGGCGAGGCCTTTGCTCAAATCAAAGGGTCTAGCCGCACCTATGCCCGGTCTGCCCTCAAGTTCCCAACTAATGGGGCTTTTCGCGTGTACCAATACAATGACTATGACAGTTCAGAACAAACAGCCGTTGCCCAGTCAAGTTGGGCTCAAGCTAGACCAGCACTCGTTGACAATGGGGTCGGCGGAGTTAACAAACAAAATGTAGAATGGTCCTTTCCGATCGCGTATCGGTAGGTGCAATGACGGATCAGAAGTCATCCTACCCAATTTTTCTTCTCTGTCCTATGCTATTTCATTCGAAATCCATCGTTGCGGCCCATCTTCAAAACTTCCGCGAATGGCGGGCGGACCTAGCAATCAAGATCAGCGGCTTTGGGCCTGAAAAAAGCCCGTGTGGTCGAATGGCTATAAGGTGACGTCGTTTAGGCCGATCCGATGGAGTCGGCTCCGAGAGACGACTGCAGATTTTTGGCCTTTTCCAGGCTCCCCGAAGGCTGCACGGCGGCTGCAGAGCGGCCCGTCTCGTCGGCCAAGAAAACAAAACTCCCTTCGCTCGTTCATGTCGGGAACGGATGTCGTGCGCGGGCGTTCGTGCGGCCGTTTCTCGTCATCTGTTGTCGCCCGATTGGGCCAACAAGGCTGTCTGACAGTTTGTTATCAGAGAACGGACCGACACACCACTCTGCTCGCGCCGTGCACCGCAAGTTTTCTGGGGCGTGACGCAGTTCGCGGCGACTTTGGCATCTAGTCAAGGAAGACCCGCTCATGCACCATCCCCGGTAACGAATGAAGAACCGATGTTCTTCCTATCCGTTTCGAAATTATATTCATCGTAAATTACTGAATGTTTGAACGTTGAGAAGAATTTGAGGAGAATATTTTCACTAAAAATTAATATTACGAAAAATCTAAAATTGATATACTAATTAATAGCGTGTCATCAAATTCAGCTATTTATTAGTAGATATGTCATAAATATATTAGTTTGGGCTTTTTAGAGTAAAAAAGTTAATTTTGTGGTAAATTTATGTAAATATATTAATTTGTCGTAATATTGATATTTTTATTAATAATAGTTGCACGTGCCCCAAAAAAAAGGAGAGGAGAAAATCGATAAAGATTCTATGCATGAGAATATTACAGAGAGGCTGATTATAGTAAAGAATATAAAACAGAGGGTGATTTTAATTTGAAAGATCACGGAGAGAGGGGGAGATAAGGAGGACTACGTGATCATGTTGGAAAAAGGGAAGAGTTCCAAATCTAAATACGCAAAAAGCTTCGATGTCAGAATTGGAATTCTCATCCGCTCTTGAAGCATGAATCGAGCTAAAAACTCATCGTAATCCCCTCCATTCCTTTTCTCCAAAGATGGCGATAACTTAGTCAAAATCCAATCCTCCTCCTCCTCCTCTCCGGATGGCGACGTGATCCGATCCGCATTTCCAGGCTTTCCAAGTCGAACCGCCTTGGCTGATCTGAGATTTACCTGTTTTAAAGGCGCGATCGCTGGTCAAACCGAGCCCCGGCATGTCTAAAGAACAGTCAACGCGTCGATCGTGTCGTGTACGTAGATGGAAAATATCCAGGCGACAAATCCTCCGGGACATTATCATTATCGTTTCGCGAATCCCTCGCGATTCATCTCCCTCTCTATCCCCACTTTGCCCCTCCTGCGACGCCCGCGCGGGCCCACCGGGACACGTGTCGGCGTTTCCCGGCCTTGTGTCCACGTGCGCTTCTGTGGGGATGCAGCTGGGGGACAGCTCATAAACCAATATGGACCGTCGATTCAAAAGGAAATCAGAATATAGGCAGCGTCGCTATCACCGGGTCACGCATCGGGTCAACATTGTGCATGCGCAAGCACAATTATGTGTCCACGTTTATTTATAATTTGATTTTGTTGGTGTGCAATGTGCATGCCCTCGAGATATTTAAGTAACCATGCCATTAAAAATAACTTACAAAATAGTTCGCACGGTAATTGGAAAGTTGAGAAGGCACTGTATCAACCTACACTCTATAGTCATTCCAAAGAATAGCAAGGCAAATAGAACCATGCCTAACTTAACGAAGGCATCTAATCATCTAATCACGACAACTGATTTCAGCTTGTCATAGCATGTTTAGAAGCATGGTATTAACTCTCAATCAATTTATATATGGAAGGCCGATCACGCTTTCAAAATTCCATAAAAATATACGATTGTTATATTAAAAAATTCTTTGCGTAAATCCCTTAATGCCACTTTCCAATTGTATTATTCATTTCGGATCATTCATTGTTGACCGTGATAACACAAAACTTGACTCGTAAAATTACGAGAAAACTGAAGAATCACGATTTAGTACAAATAAATATATAATCTTCTTAAAGAGACGAGAAAAAAAGATTCTAGCGCTATATTTACATAAATAGAAAGAAGTTGCATTTTCGCGATGTGACTATTAGAGTCACGTAACTACGCAAAGCTATCGTATCTAATTAATTCGATTACGTGGCAAACGTATTCGGCTCGCGTGGAGGCAAAAGCTGGGAAAAGAAATCAAAATCAAGTGCCTAATAAGACAACACGTAACGTTGCAAGTCGACTGGGTGCCACGTCAAGTGGGGCCCAGAAAAACCAAACCCCAACGACACAATCATCTCCTCCCTCCTACGCTAAGCCGACCATCAGTGACAAATTGCTTCAACCCAATTTTCCGTATATTTTTCCTATTTTTTTAACCCTATGCTGCGCCACCACCACCAATCACCTCACCTTCTCCCACCAAAAATTAAGAAAATTACCTTAATCTTTATTTCCCATTTCTTTTTAAAAAAATAGTTTTTGGCCCTAATCTCTCCCTCCCTCTCTCTGTGGGGTTCTTGCCAACTAGCATGAGCTTTTTCCCCGTGGCCTAACTTTTTTCTGAAATTCTTTCTTTTATTTTTAATCCCCGGGTTTTAACTTTATGGGGGAGTTAAAAAAATCAAATCTTGTCGATAGATGGGATTGAAACTCGACAGTGGATAAGTGAGCGGTAGCTCATGTATGGTAATGGAATAGAAAAATAATAGGGGATTTTGGAAAGATGGAATTTTCAGGGAAGGACTCGGGACCTCCAAATTCCCAGGGAAGGACTTCTCCGGCCAAATATAAATAGCCCCGATCTTCCGCAGTCCAAAATGCATCGAAATCTGCTCGAAAGCCCCCTTTTATCGTCCTCTCCCCGCTGAATATTTCGCGTATTTTGTTGCTCGAATTGGAGTCGAGATGACCATCCTCATTGATCAGCCCGAGCATGGTAAATTCTCTCTGTCTGTCCGAGAAGATTCGAGCGTTCCTGTGCACAAATTTAGTTCGTAACGTCATGTTCAGTTCCTGTTGTTAATTATCATTGATCAGCTGTTGGAAGGAACTCTCAAAGGTGGATATTTCCCCTTGAAAATGGATTTTTTTTTTTTATTTTTTGCTTTATTTTATTTAATTTCCTTTTCCATTATATATAGCATGAGGATGCAGGCTTGTGATTTCTGGGGAAACCCTCTTCTCTGTTTATGGCAGCGGTGGAAGAGGAAACGAAGGTCCTTGTGGAGGAAGAAAAGGAGTTGGTACTAGATGGTGGTTTTCTAGCGCCAGACACAAATTCATTTGGCCACACATTTAGGTTCTTTTTCTTTTTTTTTGGGATGTAAAAATTTATTTATCAATTTTCGGTGTCCCAATTACCATGACTTCTATTGTATGTTGAACCTCAAAAAAAGAAAGATAGATAGAAAGAAAGAAATAGAAAAAATAGAAAAACAGCAGGAGTGGTCCACTGTCCGTACCATGATGGTGGGTGGATCTGGCATGATTTCAATTTCTTCCCTTGACCTTGTCTCTTATGAACCCAGATGGGTATGGGACTCACCAAAAGTGAAGGGGATATATGAAAACAAAGAGTTAAAATCTGAAGTTTCATGTCGGGATTTGCCTGATGATTGGTGAAAAGTGACCAATTTTTTAACACATATAAATCCTTCATCAACAAAATTTGTAGAAGAACTAAAAAGTCCTTTTGCGTTGGTGAAGAATCTTAGGATCATAAAGACTTTCATATGCTCTTCAAAGATGGTAAGATGTCTCGTGAATAAATATAAATGTACCCATTCATCTGTTTCATGATGACCATTGACTTTTTTCTGGCCCAACAACTCCTTTTTGGACTGAAGCCGACAAGGAGCTTGGTGAGCCCACTATGTGGCCCAATGGGCCCAAAATGCATGACCAGGCCCATTAAAATTCAACTTTGATTGGCCCAACCCCCATGAAGAGTTGTGAAATTGCATCTGTATTTTTCACGTCCAAACTTATATAGGTTTGTCATTTTACATGACCAAAGGTGGGTCTGGTGATTCTCGCTTATATCGCTGTCTATATTCTACTTGACACTATAGTCTTACCAGAGTTTTGACGTCTTTCTTTTTGTCTAACGAATTCTACATTGATTGGACCTTGAAATGTGAACAGGAGTATGATGCAGAGAGCGAGAGGCAAGCAGGGGTGGAGAATTTCTACAGGATCAATCACATCAGCCAGACATATGACTTTGTAAGCCAACTCTGCAACAATATCTTCTTGGCCCATAACATATTTTCTTTTTCAAAATTAAAAAAAAGAAGAAGGAGAAAAACAATATCAGCATCGATTGATCAATTTTTTTAACTTTCTGGGGCATGGGCAGGTGCAGAGAATGAGGGAGGCGTATGGGAAATTGGACAAGGTGGAGATGAGTATATGGGACTGCTGTGAATTGCTGAATGATGTGGTGGATGAGAGTGACCCTGACCTTGATGAACCCCAGATTGAGCACTTGCTCCAAACTGCTGAAGCCATCAGAAAAGACTACCCCAATGAGGATTGGCTTCATTTGACTGGCCTCATTCATGGTAATCCTACAGAATTTCCCTAATATTTCTCGAGATTAGGATACTTGTCCATGACAATGTTTCAGATAAGATTGTGCTATCAGGTTTTTTCACTTTGACATGCCTTGTACAGTAATATTAGTATAGCCTTCTGTGTGATCTTTTTGCTTAGAATGAGCAATTAAGTGGACTGATGGGTCTTAACTTTTGATGGTCATAGATCTTGGGAAAGTGCTGCTACATCCAAGCTTTGGGGAGCTTCCTCAGTGGGCCGTTGTGGGTGAGTCAATGGGTTTTCTCTATTCTTATCAATTCAGTTTAAATTCAATGATATCATGAGTTATCATCTTGTCTGAACAACTTCTCATATTTGCCTGATCGAGTTTCAGGAGATACATATCCTCTGGGCTGCGCTTTTGATGAGTCAATCGTCCATCACAAGGTAATTTCCCCAGTCGAAATTGATTATGATAAGAACAGAACAAATCTGGATTTATTTCTAGAATTATTATTTCTTATACCTCTTTTGATCTGGCAACAGTACTTCAAGGAGAATCCAGACTACCACAATCCAGCATACAACACCAAATATGGAGTATACTCAGAAAGATGTGGACTCAATAATATTCTGATGTCATGGGGCCATGATGATTATATGTATCTGGTACATCCTTTTGGGCCTTGATTATTCCCAACTTATTCAAGTCGAGCAGCGAGCTAAATTTGGATTTTTTTTTTTTTTTTTAAGTTTTCGTAAGTATGATTTCGAGTTTTTGATTTTTCGTTTTTGTATCATAAGGTTGCCAAGGAGAACAAAACAACCCTGCCTTCAGCAGCACTCTTCATCATCAGATATCATTCCTTTTATTGTAAGCAGATTCAATAACCATCCATAATTAGTAATGCAAAAAAATAGAGACATTTCCGTTATCTTTTCTCATTAAAAGACTGAAGCTAACAAAAGCTTATGCAATTGCAGCTTTGCATAAATCAGAAGCATACAAGCATTTGATGAATGAGGAGGATGATGAGAATCTCAAGTGGCTTCAGATATTTAAGTAAGTCTCAGTTTCTTCTCTCCCATTGGTACCACAAGAAATTTCAACCAAACGATATGATAAATTACCGACCAAAAAAAAAAAAACGATATGATAATTGCCTGGCACATTTATTGTGTTCATGGTATATCAAAGAAAAAGTCTAAATGGAAAAGTCTAATTTTGACTTTTCTGCGCACAGCAAATATGACCTTTATAGCAAGAGCAAAGTCCGGATAGATGTAGAGAAGGTCAAGCCGTACTATCTCTCCCTTATTAAAAAAGTGAGTTATCACCCAAACCCATGGTCCAATTTTTTTTGAAGAAATTGCTACGTCTCTCTCTTCTCACCCTGTTTAAACTGTCAATGCTTCTGCAGTATTTCCAAGCAAAACTGAGATGGTGAAATGGGGGAGGGAGACGGAGATAATGGAGTCCATCAGAAAAACAGAACTAGAGCACATGGTTATGGATCAGCTGGCCTTGTTAATTAGAGATCAAGATTTCAAATTACTGTTGGTGATGGCTTCATGTAATCTTTACTTAGTATGAATGCATGTAGCATTTCTATGGAATAATAAGATTAGCTTCCCTCCGCACCTTAATTCTTTGGAGTATTTTTCGTGAAAGTAATGCCATTTCTATTTAACCATTATTAGAAATTGGGTGTGAATCATCTTTGATACGATGAAATAAAAAGAGAGCTGTTATTTATTGAATATTTAAAGTTTTCATTTACCTTTCTGCATTTGAAAGTAATGATTCACGCGATGTATCTAACTCTTCATTATGAGAAGACTAATCACTATTTTTAATTGTTTTGATCGACCATCATTTTCTCGTAATATCTTCAATTCAAAAGGAGCAAAAAAGAAAGTGATGATTCATGCGAATCTAATTCATCATTATGAGAAGACTAATCACTATTTTTAATTGTTTTGATCGACCATCATTTTCTTGTAATATCTTCAATTCAAAAGGAGCAAAAAAGAAAGTAATCATTCACGTGATGTATCTAACTCTTCATTATGAGAAGACTAATCACTATTTTTAATTGTTTTGATCGACCATCATTTTCTCGTAATATCTTCAATTCAAAAGGAGCAAAAAAGGGGTAGATCTCAAATTGTGAGGCCAAGCGAAAAGCCTGACCATGACTAATGCGCACGCAAAGGAAAAGTCAAACCCTTCATTTCAAAGTTCAAACTTAGCTGCGCATAGAAAAAAAACGATTCAAATTACAGTCCAATGTCGACGCATGTTACCCTATAAATTCTGCAAAACTCCTCTCATCTACCGTACTACAGCGGAGACCACAGTATAGGAATAAAAGATGGGGAGTTCAAAGCCAATCTCTGTCTTCTTCTTGTGTCTCATCTTCTTTGCCGCGGCTCTATCGCCACTGCAGCCCTGCGACGCCATTCGAATAACCGAGCGAGGTAAGAACGAGTCTTTGGCACTTTTTGCAAACAAGCGATTTCTGAAGTATATAGATATGATCTTGAACTCTTGAATTTGGGTGTGAATGAACATCGAACAGGTTTAGCAACTGCGGACACTCCAATATGCCCTGCTTGCGTGTGTTGCTCACCTCCACCGCCGGGATCATGTTGCGCCTGCTGTGCTACTCCTATTGAAACTCAGTCCACAACCGGCCCTCCGTGAGAGATCAACTGTCTACTTCAGACAGTTGCTAATAAATAGTATGAATAAAGAAGGAGCTGGAAAATCCGAATAAGAATTTGACTAATGTTGTTCAAGACGTTGTCTTGTGTTGCTTGGAAATCTGGAATAAGTGTAAGCATGATCACTAATTTCCTGTTGTCGAGCCAGGGACGTGTTCTTATGAAGTTGAATAATTTCATGTTCTATCATCAATGATTTCATTTGGGCAATCCCTCTTTACGCCTCGTGAAGTATTACTATTCTCTGAATGCACCTGGGATTATTGGAACCTACACTTTAGCCCTCCCGTCACTTTTTGACACTAATGGTGCGCGGTAACAGTCCAATTTCTTTGTTTTTTGTTTTTTGTTTTTTTTAAGAAATAAAAAAAGGAATATAAATCTATTTGGTAACGTTAACTAATATTTCTATTCTCCATAATAGAAAAGTAGCCAGGAAATAAAGTTAAAATAAAAACAAAAAGTAGAAAAAAAAATCTAGAAATAATTTCTAAAAATAAGCCATCTTCTTTATTTTATTTTTTTTTCTTTTCTTCTTCTTCCATGCCCCCTACTGCTTCCTGTTGTCTATTGCTGCCCGCCATGCACTAAGCACTGGTCACCACTGTGTCGCTAGGCACTATGACTGCCACCAGTTGCCGACTGCCCGCCGTCGATCGCTTGATGCTGGCTAAAGGAGGAGCGAAGAAGAGTGGGAAAAAAAGAAAAATCTAAAAAAATAATTAAAAAATTAAAAAAATTACGTTATCAAAAAAATTTATGGGTTGTACCAAATGCATTCTTATTTTTTTCTATTTCATAAATATAAATTTTATATAATTATCAAACGAGTAGAAATATAAAAAGACTATTTCTAAAAATAAATTATTTTTCGAAATAGAAATGTCACCCAATGCACCTTACGATCTCGTGAATAAATAAGATCAATCATAGAATGATTTTCAGCTCTATCAATCCAAACAAGTCCCCCAACTTAGACACAAAAGATAGTCATCCGAGCAACGTAAATCTATTTCCGTGAGCAAAAACAAAGAAGTCACATTCCTTGCGCCTAATTGCGTGGCCGTGCCATGTGAGGAGCTGCCCCCCATGACCACTAAGGAATTGATGAATTTCTTTAAGGGGCTATGGCTAATTTGGTGGGACAATGATAAGATCATAGATCTAGCAATGGAAATTGTCTGATGACCTGGTTAAAGTGGGGTCCCGGATTGGCATCCAAACCACCCGAATTTATTGATGGGTTTGAACTTAAAGACTTCTCGACCCCATTTTTGGAATGGATGACGATAAGTGCTTTGTAAGAAATATTTTGCAGATCTTCTGCTTTGGTGCACTCCGAACCAACCATGCTAAAGACTGTTCACTGAACTTCTCATTCCATCACCAGAGATAGTACAACTGCTAGGATCACTGAAGAGGATGGATCAGAAAGCCGATGAAATCTCCGTTCTTCTTGAGAAGCACGCCATAAATTCAATGGGAGCAAACTGGTCCCCGAGTGACGCTCGGCTGCTCTGTTAACGAAGGCTCGGTGGTTCCAAGTCGTGATGAATGGGCCATTTCGAAAACCTTGGTTGGGAATCTAGCTTTCAACTGGCGTTTCTGGTTTCCTACTTCAAGCGAGTCTTGAATCTCAATGCATAATTATAATGTTTCATGGCATATACAAGTAAATCCCCATGTCCTCCAGCGTCGATGCCTAGTTGAAGCACCTGACGAAGGATGCTACCTTGTAAAAACTGGTTTTAAGAAAATTGGTTTACAATCTAAAGAGGCAAATACTAGCGAGATAACGCAGACGTCCATTCAAAGTCCGTCGCGTCACTTTATTATCAGAAATCTCAGTTTCTGTACCTCTGTGATATGGTCTAAGGGACAGTTGGACAGAGCAATACTAGGAGAAACCAGCTGTTAATGGCTACAGAAGACTAAATATCTTAGTTTTACAGTAAGAATCTCATCTTGCAACAGTTATAATTCATGAAAGGTGACTGTGGCAGACAGCAGCTTATCCTCGTGCCTCGCCTCTCCGTATTGACGGTGGTACTGGTATTGCCTAGACCTGCAATCCACCACACACGCACTGCATCATAAATCAGTCACATGCACGTTGTCCCTTTTATCTTCCCAACCACTATGCGCATTGCGGCCCCGACATTGGTTAGGCATGCAAGGACTCATAAATCTCAGACCTCTTGACCCTAAAGAAGCACTAAAACAAATAATTGCATGAAGAAGGATTAAAAAAAGAAGAAGATATCTCCTGCCTACAGAATAAATGCGAACATCATCATGCAAGTTGGCGGTTGTTAGCGCTACATCAGTGGGCGCCAAACCAGGCCTTTAATGCCGAAACCAACCACTCCAATCACCTCTCATTAAGTTTCACACACTCCCATCTTCCTTCTTTAAGATCCGTACTTGCTCCCCCGGGGGCGGTGCTGCCATATAAAGGCTTTCAAAGTTAGTTTCTGAGTGCTAATTCAAGTGACTCAAAGGCTGTTGTTGCTCACTCAAGATGGGGATCAAATGGGCTTTGTGCTTGACATTGGCAGTGCTTGGATTGGCAAGCAACGCTGGGAATGCACAGGACTCAAATAGCACCACTCTGGTGCCAGCAATCATCACGTTTGGGGATTCGGCTGTGGACGTGGGTAACAACAACTACCTCCCAACCATCTTCAGGGCCAACTACCCTCCCTATGGCAGGGATTTTGCCAATCACAAGCCCACTGGCAGATTCTGCAATGGCAAACTAGCCACTGACATCACTGGTTAGTGTGAGAAAAAGAAAGAAAGAGGCGGGAATCTTCTTTTCTTGTTCGTTAAGTTTTGTTTTGCATGCATGTTCCAGTTGTTAATGGGTCTTTGCGTTTCCCTCTCATTTTTGCCTTACCATCATCTGCAGCTGAAACTCTGGGATTTACGAAATTCCCTCCAGCATATCTGAGTCCAGAGGCATCAGGGAAGAATCTTCTGATAGGAGCTAACTTCGCTTCAGCCGCATCTGGTTATGATGAGAAAGCAGCCCTCTTGAATGTAAGAATTTACCGCAAAGTAACTATTTTTGTTTTTTTTCGGTGAGAAAATTTCACTTGCTTATATACTAGTAGAGTTGACTTGCCCTTCTCGATGCAGCACGCCATTGCACTACCTCAGCAACTTGAGTACTTCAAGGAGTACCAGGGGAAGCTAGCCAAGGTGGCCGGAAGCAAGCAAGCAGCTTCCATCGTCAAGGGCGCGCTGTACATATTGAGCGCAGGAAGCGGCGACTTTCTTCAGAATTACTATGTCAATCCTTACGTCAACAAGGTCTACACTCCAGACGCGTACGGGTCCATGCTCGTCAGCTCATTCTCGAGCTTCATCAAGGTAACATAACCCGGCCCAAAATGGATGAAACCAAAAATCGTAGTCTTGAAACCATATCTATCAATTCTACTGAGAGCAAACTTTCATTTTCTGAACAGGGGTTATATGGCTTGGGGGCTAGGAAGATTGGAGTGACCTCTCTACCACCGCTGGGTTGTTTCCCTGCTGCAATCACCCTGTTTGGGTTCCAAGAAAATGGTTGTGTTTCCAGGATCAATACTGATGCTCAGGGATTCAACAAGAAGATTAACTCGGCAGCGGCAAGTCTTCAGAAGCAACTACCAGGAGTGAAGATCGTGATATTTGACATTTACAAGCCACTGTATGACCTGATCAAATCTCCTTCTCAGAATGGTAAGGGAACATGTTCCTAACACTGCATAGACCAACTACATATACGATTTTGGGATTGTTACAACATTAACCCGTCTTCCTATTCTTTTCTGTAGGTTTTACAGAAGTGAGGAGAGGCTGCTGCGGAACGGGGACATTCGAGACCACATCATTCTTGTGCAATCCAAAGTCGATAGGAACTTGTTCCAACGCCACCCAATACATTTTCTGGGACAGTGTTCATCCATCTCAAGCAGCCAATCAAATTCTCGCCAATACGTTGATCGACCAAGGCCTTTCCCTCATATAAATATATTTGGTTTTCCTCACTGGATATGTTGTTACAATTTGAACTTCGTTTAATTTAGAAGTCAGCGTGAGGAATAAAATTCCCAAAAAATCTATGTTCTTATTTCAGCATGCTTCGTGGCAGTGTCACTGGTTGCAAAATGTCTCGGTTAGACTCAATTGCGAAGATCGATTTTGTAGAGTTGGACCGAAAAAGGGAAACATAACAGAAGAAAATAGGGGAAATCAGAATATACCTGAGTACGTAGTATCAAAATGGCAAAGAGCCACAATACGTACGGCAACATTGTACTTACAGTCTATTCGTCAATAACACCTACTAAATTCAAGAAAGGAAAGGAAATGAAACGAAGTACGTTCAAGCAGCAATAGAAGTAGAAAGATTAGCTAAACATAGGCTAAGGACAAGCAAAAGATCAAAAGCGTAATGTCTCTGATTCAGTAGTTTAAGCAGCGAGCCGATTTGGGCAAGGCCATGCCACCACTAGCAATGGTCCTAGTATTTGCCTCCCTCAGCACTTGATCCACCTTGTTAACCTGAGCAGAAAAAAAATTTGGAGAGCTCATCAGCTTCTTAAAATCAGTGTCATTAATTTCTGACAGCATCCCATTTATCTTTGCGGCATGCTCAGGCTACAAAGCAGAGAAAGACTTGGAGATCAGAAGACATAAAGAAAAATAAAAGCCATTCCAAAAAAGACAACTTATTATTATTGACAGACCTGAATATTCTCGACAAGCGGATAAAGAAGGTTCCCAAGAGTTCTAGTGCACGTCCCTTGGGATGATGGAGCAGGTAGACTTCTAGTCCTGTTGGTGGTGTTTTCTGCGGGAAGAAATTTCCTGTTGCCCCTCTTCCTGATGCCAAGTCCAGAAACCTTGGGCTTGCAGAATTTCTGATCTTGCCCGTGCAAGCCAGAGGTGGAATATGTCGTCAACTGAAATAAAGAATGTAGACAACTCACAAATCCTACAGCACCTAGCCCTATTCCTTAGAATGAAAGGGAGAAACAATAAACGCATGGGTCCCTTAATAAACAAGACCTACATGATGTCCATAGACCCAATTATTGGAGTTACCCTCCTGTGTTTGTGCATGCCTCCCAGGAACCTGTCAAAGATGTACACAGGTGAACCAGTTAGTGACCAGAACTACAATACTGACAAGGATGCTGATTGCTGAGGTTTCACGGAGAAATAATGTAGAATAAAGTTTGCATTGCAGGCATTACAGATGTGGAATGATATTCTCTGTAACTTTCTGTTGCATAAGGAAGGCCAGCATTGGCTCCAACATACTGATGGTGAATTGATTGGGACAGTAAAGTGTATGGAAGATGAAAAAGGGGCGTGTTGTAAGGGGGTGCATAGCGTTGGCCTGGAAGAGGATTCAAGTAAGAATGGTGCCGAGACTGAGGTTGAATCTGGGAACGATACTCTTGTAAATTTCTGGAACGATCATCTTTCTGCTGAGCAATTGCTACATAGAGAGGTTTTCCTCTGAAGATGATCCCTGGAATGATATGTACAAAAGTTAAGTTTCATCCAGAACTATACTAGACAGAAATAGAGGGAATTCTATATACCATTCAGCGTATTCAGTGCTCTTTTCGCTTCTTCACAGTTGGAGAAACAAACAAAACCAAATCCTTTGCTCAATCCATTGTCATCACGCATCACTTTTGCAGAAGTTATTGTCCCAAAGCTACTAAAGTACCCCTGGAGTTTGCTGTCATCAATGGACAAATCAAGGTTCTTTACATACAAATTGCAACCACTCTTCTGAACCCGACTGCTGCACACCACCTGGTGAGCATCTTTTAAAAGTTGCTCCCTTTCAGCTTTCTTTTGAGCCCTTCCAACAAACAAAATTTTCGACCCTGTTACAGAATTTTGTAATATTAAAAGAAAAAAAAAATTATGTAAAAAAAATGATTTCATCTAATTTTAAATAAAGTGTAAGACAGAATTATCTGGTTTTTATTTTACCCATTATTGTGCCATTCAAGGCCTCCACAGCTTTCTTTGCTGCTTGTGGTGATTCAAAGTTGACAAAGCCAAATCCCCTTGATTTTCCATCAATATTCTTCATTATTACAACATTGGAAACCTTCCCATATTCTGAGAACTTGTCTTGGAGATGATCCATGGTAATATCTTCCTCCAGATTTTTCACGTATAAATTTGTAAATTCAGGTTCTTCACCAAATGACGTTCTCTCACTTTTTTTGACAAATTTGGAAACATATCTACAAGCAATGCCATAAACGACTTATTTAATTAAGAATTCCCACATGTACCGCAAACCTAGACATAAATATATAATGGGAAAAGGCAGATGCATAATGATTGTTGACAGTAAATCTTGATTTAGCATCAGAGAAAGGAAAAAGTAAAGGTATAAGTTTATCAAAAGTGCCAGAAATATCTGTCCCCAATTTCCAATTTCAGACTGAGTAAATGAAGACGTGACCAGGCAGGTAGTTAATACAGAGTAAATAAAACGATAAATATGATAAAGCCATATTATGCTAGGCAGAGCTTCAATACGGCTATTTTTTGTGAAGTCTATAATGGTATAGTTCCTCCTTTTTCTGCCAACAAATCTCGGTTAGTGATGAAATTTCAGGCAAAACAACTATAAAGAGGTGTCCCTGGCTATATCATTTATTTATTGGGAACAGAGACAACAGAGGGCGTACATGTTCTTCCCCTCAAGCATGGTATCATGGAGGGCTCTAAGAGCATTCATGGCTGATTCCTCAGATTCAAACTGAACAAAACCAAATCCCTTACTCGATCCATTGTCTTCAGCAACCTTGCAAGAGAGTATGTTACCATACTGGCAGAAAATGCTTTGCAGTCGTGCACTGCTAATAGAAGGGTCAAGGTTCTTGACAAAGAGATTCGCATTTCCAGCCTTCCTTCGAGAAGGGTCTCTCTGACACCACATTATTCTCATGGGCTTTCCTTTCAGCTTTGAGTAATTTAGACAAGCCAAAGCCTTAGATGCTGCAGAAAACAGAAGCAGCAAAAGAGAGCAATTATTTGCAAGATTAAACAATACAAAAAAAGAGTAGCACACCTGCACAAGAACACACATGTGAATTCATAGACCAAAGTAGCAGGAACATGTAGTAGTGCTCCTATAAAAGGCAAAAATTAAGTGACTGAACAATTAGACATCAAATTAACAAGTTCTGAGGAAAAAAAGGCGATCTTGGAGATTGGCAGGCAGTTGCTGCATTTCTTTTTCTAAACGAGTTATGAAGTCAAAAATATGTTCACTTCCATAATGGAAGAGATTCAGTCATTTCAAAATGGACACTGGAAAAAAACCTTGTTTCACTTTACTGGCAAGGAAAAAGCAAGAACCAAGATGAGCTTCAGTGAGAAATCTGTCTAATAATGAATGTATAATCCACAACAACCAGTGTGAATAGACTAAACTTTAAGAGAAACAAAGGAATTCATTCGTAAGTAAAAAGAAGGAAACGAAAGAACAACTGGTTCCGCAACCTCCATAAGCACAGTCGCTTTTCAAAATCACACACTCGTTTCATTTCTCAACAGCACCGGCAAGATAAAACCCTTATTTTGGCGAGGAAGAACCGTAGTCACCGACCATTTTCTCGAACTAGTCGAGAAGAAGGACAACACGGCCACGAACGACAAGCGCCATAAATCAATTCGCAAGCCTAACAAGAAAAGCCACAGAGGCCGAAAAGGAGATCACCAATAAACATGGAAGCCATAATGAACATCAACGAACATCTTGAAAACCCGATATTCCTCCTTGACGCACGCGCGTTTGCTCACGGTCCCGCTCGCATCATGCAGAAACGACAACGGCACACGACTCCAGGCGCCCGCACAACAGAGGCATTTCAAGACCAGAACCACAATGACGTGCATGAAACCTCAAAAAACTGATGACGTTCCCATGCACCCGAGAAGTAGAGACGGGAAACGGGAGGAGCGACGTTATACCGAGGAAGTGAGAGAAGAAGTTGACGTAGCCATAACAGAGCGACCTGCCGGAGGCCGCGTCCCGGCAGACGCGCACGGAGGCGACGTCGCCCATCTCCGAGAACGCCGCGACGAGGTCGGCCTCGCCGACCTCCGGGTGGAGGTCGCCGACGTACAGCGAGGCCAGCTGCGGAGGACGATCGCACTTCGGCGGCGATTGCGGCCGCTGCTTTCCCGGCGCTTGAGCTCGATCGTCTTGAGCCGCCATTTTTCTCCCCTCTCTCCGGTTCTGAACCGAGGGCACGACACCGGAACGTCGCCGTCGCCGTCGAAGGGAGAGATTCTGCTTTCGAGAGGGAGATTCTGTTTTTCAAAGAGGGAAGGGCGGTTCCTGGTTTGTTATAACGCCGGAGAGGAGCGCGTGGCGGTGACACTGTACGGACGGAGCGGAGACGCGTCCGCTTCACTCGCGCTCTGGATCTGACGCGTGGCAGGTCGCCTCGCGGTTCATGGAATTGCAACGACGCCGTTTTCCTTCCAGTCAGCCCCCCGGCTTCGTGAAATTTAATATCGGCATGGAGCATAAAAACGAGAATGTTCCTAATTTTACCTAAAAATCATCAGATCATGATGCAATTTCAAAGCGATCGGTATGCCGCTCGTCTTCGCGACTCAATCATGTTTTTTCAGAAGCAGTAAACAAGGACACGAAGGCCCGGAATATCACTAAATGAACCAGCTACCGTATAATGAAGTCCCATAATGGTTGTATATGGACTGCCTTTCCAACCGCGACAGGGGCGATTTCTTTCCCATGATACATCCTGAGAACCGAATCGGTATAATCGACACCTTCCCTTTTCGGCAATGAAAGAACGGGAATGAAATCGTTATACACGGAGATGACAATTATCTCGCTAGGAGAGACCATGCTCGTAAATGCAGAAGGTTTGCTTCCTTCTGCAATCACGAGCGATATCGAGCAATCAATCACTTTCCAGTTCACGCAGGTGCAAGCAAGATCGACAAAGAAAATGCAGTTCAATTCAAACAAGGAACGGAGGGATTACCATCTAATAATGTCTTATTTACACAATTGGAACCAGGAATAATAATGCGGTTCCAAACATATCTTCCTTACACAAGGCCATGTACGATACGGTGATCGCTGCAAAAATGCCCCGTCTTATTCTGCAAAATTACCTTTGTCTGCTCGTATTCCATCGGTTGAATCTATGCAAGGACTGGTGGATATCTACCCATCAACTCAGTATATATGGACAAGTGCGAGAGAAGGACTGCTAAATATCAAAAAGAACTAAAAGATGCCGACTTCCTACGGATTTTAGGCGTAGCGCTGCGGGAGTCCTTGAGAACCTTTGCATATTTTGCCAGATCGTACTTCTGTAATGAATCTTCTTGACTTCCAACAAAATCCGCAGCACCTCCCGAGCCCGCACTGGATTTCTTGGACTGGAAAGAAACCCCCACATCGCTGTTTCGACGAATCTTTTCAATATCCTTTGCGCCATCCGACTTACTACTTCTCAGTCTATGGATGTCCAGAGAACGTCTGGAGGAACTCAAACGTGGAGTGGTGACACTGCTGTTCGGACAAGTGGTTCCTGCATCTATGCCAGTCAAAACGCTTGAACTGCAATGGGAAGAATCAGAAGAGAATGAACTCATGCCCCCTTCTAGAGATTCAATTTTTTCTGATGATGAAGGGTGATTATCGTCATGACCATCTTTTCCCAGAACCAGTCTCCTGAGCTTGCCTAATAATTTGTGTTTCTTGGTGGCATTTGCCTTGCTGGCTGAAGAATTATCAGCAGATGAATCGTCATTTTCGCCGGAATCTGTCAGAAACGAGGCATGTGAAAATGACCATTGATCAGAGTCGAAGTAAATGGAACTGATTGCCTTATCTGATATCCCTTCCGTATCAGCATATTCGAGTATAAGCTGCTTGGCCTTCTCCTCAGACCGGGGACTCAGAGTTTTACTCAGGTCCCTGGCGGCTGTTTTACCAGCCGGTGGCTGATAATTCCGAAGCTCATATCTTAAGCAGGCATTTATCCATCGAAGATAGACTAGTTCCTCGACATCAGCACACCGATCTGCTTGGAGTTGCTCAATTTCTTTTGTCAAACTTTCATTTTCTCGTCTCAGACACTCACTCTGTTTCTTCAATGCTTCTGCCTGAACAAGCAAACAAGAGTATAGATTAAATTTGTCTTACTTTAAATGCAATGAGCGAACTTAGAATAGCTGCAAAGATTACCTCTGGATCCTCCAAAACAGAGTTTGCAAGGAGCTGGGTGGACTCCAGCCTCTGAAGTAAATCAGAATTATCCAGCTGCAACCTCAGATTAGACTTTCTCAACTCTTCTACCTCATGCTCCAGTCGTTTTAACTTCTGCAAGTTTGATTGCGCGCTCATGTCATATTCTGCGGCCTTGAGCTCCTGGTCATGCAATGTAGCAACTCTCTTCTGAAGAGTCAATATCTGTTCCCTGTTTTGCTCGGCTTCAAACCTCAGTTTCTTTTTCAGCAACTTAATTCTCGATGTAGCATTGTCAAGTTCAGCCACAACTTTTGCATGATCGGCCACTTGAGCCTCTAACCTACGGTTATCTGCTTGTAGAGATTCAATCTTAAGAGTGAATAGCTTAGCCTCCATATTGTTTATCTTCAAACGGTTTTGGAGTTCCATTACAACCGCTTCTTGCTCCTTAAGCCCATAATATTCTAAAAGTTGGACCTCGAGACTTCTTTCCCTCTCTCGAAGCATTCTGACGATGCTCCTCAGGTGCTTGATCTCTCCCTCATACACATCTCTTTCCATACTAAAGAATGATTGAGGAGTTTCCACATCAGACGTGGGGGTCTCAATATCTTTCTTTGGAGAAATCCCAGCAGCAGAACCACCAAAGTCAAGTTCCTTCACAAGATCATTAAACTCAGGCAAGAGATAGCCTTCTTTATCTCCACTTTTCCCACTGCTCGGGGAGCGGCTGACCATGGAAGGATCGACATAGACTTTCGGCATGTGTGTCTCATCCTGACGGGAAAAAAAAGGACAGAAGGATCAGCTCCTATAAGTCCAAATGGGTACACAGGGAACCGGTCTGTCTATTACAAGTTCAGAGCATAGTAAGTACATCGTTCTGCGATAAATGACTAGCTGGCTCCTGCATATTTAGAAAAAATAGCCATGTCCAAAATGGAAAAGGGAGTATGGAATATCATCTTGATGAATCAGCTCCTACCTAGTGGGTTAAATTGAACAAACACTGAAGTCAGCATCAGAATTATCACACATGCATTTACTCAGTATCAAAGTTTGTTCAGAAGGAAAATTATCAGATCGTTTTGAATTTAACCTGCAAAAAACAAAACCCCCGAATCCCAATACCAAGCTTCGACAGATAATAAGAAGGTCAAGTTTATCTTACATTTTTCTCCTCTGAAGTTGATGCAGTGATTCGAGAGACGATAAACGCTCTAGTTGTATGGAAATCATTTTTTAACCCAGTTCTCTGACCTTCAGAATGAGCCTCACCGCCACGATCTACAGACCAACCAACAAGCTGTCTCAGCAAAATTCCATAAACAAGATGAGTGGACGAAAATCTCTAAAAAGGCGAGTTATTCGAAACCTGAAGGGCTACCCGTCGGAGGAGGCAGCCTGGGCTTGACGCGTCGGGTTCGGAATCGAGAGAAGAGGAATCCAGCAAAAGACAGAGCCAAGGCAACCCCGAATTTCAACAGGATAGGCCTTATATCCCTCTTGTCTCTCACCATACTAAATCGATCTAGGCTACGTTTCGAGCTCTGCACACGGAACCAAACCCACAAATAGATGAATCCAGAGGAAAGTCATGAATCCTCTTCTTCATCTTCCTCCATCTGCATGCAAGCAAAATAACGCTAAGTTAATAAAAAAAAAACAATTCCAAATTTTCGAGACGGACGGAAAAAAAAAATTTCGCCCGCTAATTTAAATTTTAGCGTTTTGACGCGTGACGCGCGGAAAGAGTCCCTGCTCCTCCTCCCACGCGAATTCGCGAGAGAACGAAACGATCGCGGCCGACGAACCACGATCAAAGCGGCGAACAAACAAGAACATCGAATCGAGCGCACGGCTCTTCGGATCAATCATACGAACACGATCAGCTCCAAGCTGAACAATACAAACTCGACGCACCAAAGAACAAAGACAAAACAGCTCCGCTTCCGGAATCGCTCGACCCGTCGCACGCAAAGCTCGAAGATCCACAGAGAGAGAGAGAGAGAGAGAGAGAGAGAGAGAGAGAGTACTCTTGCGGAGGTTTCTTGGGAAACGCATTGAACCAACGAAGACGCGCCGGAGCGAGCGCCGGACTACGGTTGCACGCCTTCGATCGTCCGCTGACGACGACGACGACGGCGCCGCCGCTGCCGTCTCTTCTCCTCTTCTTGCCTCCGGTGCTCCGGTCGCGGAGAGGCGGCCTCGGTCGGTTGCGTTAGGGGACGAAACTGCTGCCGTCCTCAATGCGCCAAGAGCGCCTCGAATATAAAAAGCGGAAACGAACGAGAACAGGCGATGGCCATCGGTTCTTGTCTCATGCCGTGTGGAAAGCGACGCGCATAAAGGCGGGCTCCTCTCTGCGAGTTCTAGAGAGAGAGAGAGAGACTTGCTTTTTTCTTGAATGCTGGTGGAGGTGTGAGAAAATTAGGTTGCAGAGCTAGAGAGAGAGAGAGAGAGAGAGAGAGGAAAATGAGATGCTTATTCAAAGAAGTCGAGACGACGACGGGGAAAAAGAAAATGAAGAGGGGGTCTATTATTAATAATAATAAAAAAAGTCGGGATTTTTTTTTTTTTATGATTTGGGTTTAGTTGAATTTTTCATTTTTTTCTTAAATTGTGAATTAAAAAATAAGGGGGAAGATTAGAGATCGATAAGTACTAGCATGGATATTATTATCTGGATTTCGGATATAATCGAATAATCTAAGAATAGGAAATTTTGGTTTGAAAAGATTGCGGACCCCCTGTTAATCCGCCAACTCATCCGTCTTCCCTCCTCCCCTTTTCCTTGTTTTCAATCATCTCTTGATTTTTCACGAGTTTTTTTAATTTTTATTTTGATATGAGTAACTTCTTGTCAAACCCGCTTTGATTCCAATACAAGGTTAAAAATGAACTTTAATTTGGCATGCCGAAGTCGATAAAATACCTTATGAGATATTCTCTTGTTACTATCGAATAAGCTCATGAAAGAAAAATAATATGAAAAATTGATTTATCACGATAAAAATGAACGAAATCTCATATTGACCTCATGTGTAAAATTGAGAATATTTATAATCTCGATTTCATTGTTTTCTTAAAATTTGCTCTTTTGAGATGGAGGTGGTGGAATATTTGCAGAATACTTTGACCACTTTTTTTTTTTTTTTTGTCTTGCACGTATGGATTTTCCATGAATGAACCGTTTGCATTCTCCTATTCGTGTTTTCTTCTTCATTTTTCATTATAAAAAAGAATTAAAGCAATTATAAGTGTGATTTCGTAACGTATTTTCTCTGGAACTTTTGATCACGTGAGAGCGAGAGACTAGGAGACAATTGTCAACTCGCCTGCCGTCCTTTCTTGATGGTAGAGGACACCAACACTCGATTAACTTTTTCTTCCCCTTCAGCCCATTTAATATAAAGATTAATACAGGGAAGAATATCAAATTAATACATTTATAATTAATTTACCAAAATTAATTTCAAGTTGATAAAAACCTTAAATTTATCCACATATGACACGTGTATTCCAAAATACACTTATAATGAAATTTATTCCAAATTAATTTTAAGTCACTAAAAACTTAAAATTAGTACAAATATAACAAATTTATCAAGACTAATTTTTGAGTTACCAAAAACCCAAAACAAATAATTTTAAAATGATATAGATTTTCACATGAACTTATCATGTCAATTGAGTTATTGCCACAAGCAATTTCATAGTAAAATTTGACAGAGGCTAACCGGTTAAATATGTATCAAGTGTGTCGGTTTAAGGATTTTGGTAACCCAAAATTAATTTGCTTAAATTTATCACAGATTTACTATTTTGAGGTTTTTGTAATATTAACTCTTAATACAATTGACCCCTTCCAAGAGGAAAAGAGACATAAATAAATGCTTTCTTTATTAAATCCTCTTACTAGCGTAAGATGTAAGTTATAATTTCGCCGTTGAATTGTCAATAAGTGGATGACTCAAGTTGCACAACTATCCTTAAGCACGCGTTATATACCATCATATGATAGTTGTACCAAAAGCAAAATTAAATTAACTGCGAAATTAATGATGATCCCTAATGAACGAACCATTTGAAAAATCTTAATTTACATTTACGAATTCATCTACGCTAAGCTAAATGCACAAAATTTTACTGAGGAATGACAAAATATCTAATTGATACAATTCCAATCACAATAAATGGATTACTTATGTTTCATTTACTTATAGTGAGAAAAGATAAATTGCTATGAAGATTATATTCGAGGTTGGATTGGAGCATTCCGATGCACTTATTCATTACATTTTTTGAAATAATTCAATTTTCAAGATGTTGTTGCACATAACATGCGGAGAGTTGCTCTACCGAACACTGCAAAGATTTCTTAGTCAGTTATCTAATCTCTCAAGGACATCCATTGATAAAATCCTTATACGAAATATCAAAAGAAAAAACAAATTTGGAAAGAAAAAGAAGTAGAAATCGATTTAGATTCTATGAAATGAGAAGGGGTTTGGTTTGTGATGCGCCATAAATATGGTAGTCGGCCCCTATGGAAAAATCAAGGGTTGATCAACAACGTCTCTTTAAATTCCTTTCTTTATCTCCGCACAAATTGGTGGCCAAATTAAAACCGCATGCGAACCCGACCACGTGGAATGTTTTTTTTTTATCACGGGCCCCCCAAATTCATTCATCACGCATTAATAAACCGAAAATGAGAGATCCACTTGGGGGTGTCCGTAATAGAATGTCCGATTTGAAATATAGCCGCCGCAAGTAAGGTTCTAAACCTTCGAGCCCATTAGAGATTGACCGGAAAGTCAATTAACTGATGAACCCAGTAATGTGTGGTATATTACTATATTATCGTGCCCCAAAGTCGTAAACGTTCGACTAAAGGAAGAAGAGAAAGGAAAACATACGCACGCGCACAAAAGGAGGCGGCTGCAGAGCATCTTTTTCCGACATGAAATGTTGAGATGGACGAGCACGATGTAATATCAGGTTGGCATGCTTGGCACCTCATGGATCACGCGACATGATCTGGCGTCAACGCTGTTGCATGGTATTGTACTCCGCACGACGGTATCTTCAACGAGGCATCCGATGCGCACGGCACGCCTCACCAGCCATGCGCTTCGCCCACCAAAAGTCATCATCGATTCGCATGATGCTGTCATCTCATAGCAAAATAAACAGG
The DNA here is from genome assembly GCF_016545825.1 of Eucalyptus grandis. Classification (NCBI taxonomy): domain Eukaryota; kingdom Viridiplantae; phylum Streptophyta; class Magnoliopsida; order Myrtales; family Myrtaceae; genus Eucalyptus; species Eucalyptus grandis. Next base: position 42,333,167 of record NC_052617.1, on the reverse strand, counting down.
TGGAGTCGACTCGCCAGACGTGGTCGAAGCGCATTGACTGCGACATACCTGACTTTGGATTCTTTTAGGATTTAAGAATTCGAGTTCACACGATTCGCGGAAATGGGCCTAACAAGCAAGAAAGAGATCTCTTGCGATGGATTATTTGGATCCCCCGAGGAGTGGGCTAACGTGTGCCGAAAGTATTTAGCAATTTCCCGGTTTCTAGTTTTTTCAGGAGAGTTCCGAGGGAAGATCGCATTTATCAGATTCAAAACTGTTCGGAGGATAGGGTATTTAAGGATGATCGAGACAGGGGCTAATAAATAAGCCAAGTTTACTTGTGGGGGCGGCCTTCGAATGCTGGTGTGGTTCTTTTCCGTGACACGGTTTTGCAAAGTCTGAGGATCAATGCCCCTCCACGTTTCAGGGCTTGGAGTCACCAGATTGCTTGAAGCATCCTGTCTCACCTCAGATCTCACGTTACCGAAATGCTATAATCAATCAGGCAAGCCTGAGGCACATGATGGGTCAGCAAAGTCGAACTTGCCGACACAAACGACATAAATCACATTCCGTTTAACACTATTTATGCAATGGTGCAAAGGAGACTAGGGTCGACTTAGCATACGGAAACGAGCAATTTACTCTTTATATTCAGGCCATGGAAGCCTTCTTTCTATGGTGCTTATTTGAGCATCATTTCCCTTCTTCTATACGGATACAGCGGTACATCCGCCACCTAGCATCATTATCAAGCATTCTGTAACGGAACTCTACAAAATTACATACTTGAGTAAGGACTGTAGGAGGATAATATATATACATAACACTCTGGTGTTTCCAGACCTTCCTACCCTGAGGAACAACCTCGAACAGGCAGCCGTTAAATTCCTGGCCGGTGCTCTACCCAGTTTCCTTGGCCGTTGCTGCTTCCACTTGATCATATGGTATCTCTGGCTGGTGTGTTTCTTCTGTCTTTTTCCTCGTGACCTCATTTGCTGCCTCCACTTGATCATATGATGTCTCTGGCTGGAGGGCTTCTTCTGTCTTTTTCCTCGCGACCTCTTTTAGGTCCAAGAAGCTGGGCTGATTGGTCGAAGACAGAAGCCTTGCCCACATCCTGTCTGTTATCACGACCTTGTGCTGTGTCTCATTAATTCGCTGCCAAAAGAAGATAAAAGGCTTCATTGACTGACACAGCTCGTTATTGCAGTATCATAGAAGAATATTACTGAAGGCTATTGTTCAACAAGCATAGCTCCTTCATCAACAGGGGAAAATTTCTATGCAATGTGTTCTACACACAAAGAAGCAATCCTTCGTGCATGCGTTTCTCAAGATCCTTCATACATATAGAGAATCCGACCGCACTCTGCAAGAAAATAGGCAGATCCAGGTCTTCATCCCCTGATATGATATTGCCACCTAAGTCATCTACTATGACTCCATGAGTCTATTCTATTAACTGACATTGGAAACTGGAACTCTGTGGAAGAGACAGACAATCATCGCGGAGGAGACGACCAATTCAATGTTGTGAAGAAAGGCTTGGTGCATGTGCGTGATGTAGCTTGTTTTAATGCCATCACAGGAATCCTTTTCTGCCATGGTTAACTTCAGAACTATATATGCCAACGGCATGCTGCAGTAAATATCTCACCTTTCCATACAAGCAAGAAACCAAAAACAACAGCAGGATAATAATAAGTGCTTAAGCTTAAGTAATGGATTCACTCACATAAAACGGAATGTAAGCATGTCTCCCGTTGACAGGGCCAACAGTAAATCCTGTATAGCCTGCCATTGCACCATGAATGGCACTATGAGCCAAGAGAGTGCAGTACACATTATCGGAGGCATTGCTGGGAACGGCACGAATCATGTACGTGGGATCTGCAAATGAAAATTTAAGGTCAAATTAGTCAGTTCAAGAAGGACAATTCACGTGACTCAATCCATTACCTAAGCTTAAGGATATGAAAGAAGCAACTTCAGCCCACTAACCTATATACTTGAGATTGATTGCCATCTTCTGCGTCCTTGCAAAGTGATCCTGCACAATTTTAACCAAACCTGTAAATCAAGCACAATAAACTTTCTTGTCCATGATCCAAGAAATGACACCACTTCACTACATAAAATGGAATTAAAAATATCCATGTATGGCTCGTGTTATCACACGACAGTATTTTAACATTCTGTATGAAGAAACCAGAGCTGAAGACTGACGTTGGCACTTTTGTAACTGTATGCACTCAAGAAAGAATGAAGATATTAATTGTCTGTGCTAATAAGTTTCCTGTCTAAAGATCTAACATGGGTGAGTTCATTTAACAACAGGAGGTCATGTTGCTCAATAAGTGGCTTAATACCTTAATTTTCTGAGAAATCCAGAGGCCAACATCATTAAGTAGCTTGTTTCCAGAGGCATCTGCCTGCTGCATGTTACGCATGCTTTCAGATAGGAGCTCTTGTCCTGCACCTTCAGCTATTACAATGACCATATGCCCATCCTCTTTAAGTTTTCTCTCAACGTATTCGTAAAGACCACCAGGACCTTCAAGATAAAAAGGGGACTCTGGAATCAAGCAACAGTCCACATCTCGACTGGCAAGAGTAGCGTGCATTGCTATGAAGCCTGCAAGATGTTTCATCACGATTACATGAGTACTTTTGCAAGCCAGCAAAAGCATATAGAGACGCTATAACTTCATCAATCCAAGCGATTGTGTATTTGAAATTCAATGTTCAACCAAGCAAAGGGGAAAATCAGTGAATTCAAGGCGCCATAGTCAACTAGGCCTATTCTTGATATTTTAAAAGCATCGAGACTAGTGTAGGCTGCTTCCATAAAGTACCCTGAAGACAAAAGGATGCATTATTGCCAAATTGCAAAGTTATCAAAACCACTAACTACCCGGCCATTTCATCAGATAAAGATATTTGAAGAATGTCATGGCAAAATGAGGCTTACCACTATAGCGACCCATTAATTTAACAAGGCCAATTCCATTCTCGATGCTTTCAGACTCAACATGAGCTGCATTTATAGCTCGCTGTGCTTCCTCCACAGCAGTATCAAAACCAAAAGACTTGTCTATAACCTAAAGAAGAAAAATGAGACAAAGATAAGATACTATTAACATAAAAATATCATAGTCTAAGGTCGTTCTTTGCCTGAACAGTACCGGAATATCATTGTCAATGGTCTTGGGAATACCAATAACTGCAACTTTCAGGCCACGCCTCCTAATTTCCTGCAGAGACAGATCAAATTGATACATAAGCACTGCTAGGCTAATAGCTGAAGTTGATCCAGTTTGTAGAAAAATCATATCAAGAAGGCAAACTTTACAGAATCTGTCTCTGATGAGTACAGAACTCTCAACTGTTCACAATGAAATTCATTATTTCAAATGTATATTCATTGTCCAAACAGCATTACCTCAAAGATAACTGAAGCACCTCTCTGAGTTCCATCTCCTCCAATTATGTAAACCTGAGAGATGCACAACAAAAGTTAAAAGCAGAGTTCCTTGTTTTATTGAAGCTACTGCAGAAAGTAACGGTTGATAATCCTCAATAAAACATTTATAAGCACAAAAAATGCAAACCTGATTGATGCCCCTGTCCTCTATGCTGTCAACGATCTTTGAGGTGCTATGGCCCCCTCTTGAGGTCCCAAGAATAGTGCCACCACGTTTATGTACGTCATTGACGACCTTGGGTGTCAAAGTAATCGTGTTTCGTGCATAAAAACCTTTGTAACCTCCCTGAACATTGAATAGCAGATAAGTAAAAGCGCTGTAGAGTTTTGAATTTTAGATTTCAGGCAAGTTGGCATTGTGTTACGTAATCTAACCTCTATGCCAAGAACTTTGCTGACTCCATACATGTGGTGCAGGCCGCAGACTATTTCTCTAATGACAGTATTCAGGCCGGGACACAGGCCCCCACATGTCACAATACAGGCGTGCACTTCATCCGATTCGAAATATACCTGAGAATGCAAAGGCGTGGGCAACTTAAATTTTCAGGATGGCCGAAAACGTAGACGACAAAATAGAAGCAATCCAACACCTTTTGCCGAGGTCCAGCCCGCCGAAAATGGGTCCCTCTTGGGCTATTCTTTTGAACGACAATCTGCAAAACAGCGAGCAGAATGCTTATCATCGAGACGACATGATCGTAGCAACAGATACCACGTACACACAGAAACAAGTGGAAATAGAAAGCGATGGAAAAGAGAATAAATTCTAAAAAAAGTAATTTACCGTTTGGGCCACCGTGTCATCCATATTCACAAAGTACTGCCTGTTTCATCCGTCAAAGAAAATTTTAAATTTTTACGCAGCACATTCATCTGGAAATAAATTAATCAATAAACCGGCAGCTCGAAAAGCAGAGCAGTATCGCGAACTCACTTGACCACTGAATAGGAAGGATTGTCTTGCAGCGGATTGGGATATGTCTGCACAGGACATGGGGGAGCAAAGGTCAGTGGAACTGAACTGCAGCAAACTTCGTGAACGATGCGCTAACAGCACGACATGAATAAAACCTCCGACGCTGCCATCGTACGTTTTTTTCCCCACGTTCATTTCGCTGCTTCGGTTCGAAACAGACAAGAACATGGAAGCCACCCACCCAGTTTATAAAAGAACAATGATTCGCGTACGTCTACTTGGATTATGTTCTTAAAGATCGAGAAAAAACAGAGGATATCGAAGACGAAAGATGAAGCCACTGAATGATGATCAGCGAGGACTCAGATTTCGCTTGCTTCCGTCCTTACCAGAAACAGGATCATTAGCATAAATCCAAAATAAACTAAGCGATTAAGAAATGAACCGTATGTCCAATTCAGCGGGAAAAAAACGAAAACGAAAACGAAAACTGCTCTCGCTGAACAAGTACAGCACGCGACCGAACTCCAAATGACAACTTCTCGTCTCTTCGATAACTTCTCTCCCAAGTCATTCGAACTCAGCATCATCGAACTACTTCTAGAGAGAGAGAGAGAGAGAGAGTATTCACGGGGAGGTCAGGCAAGTAATCGGTCAAGTGAGGACGTCCTCGAGGACGTAGCCGGCCTCCCCGGTGACGATCTTCATGTCGGGGATCGACGGCGGCGAGCCATTCGCCATGGCGGCGACGCCGTTCGCGGCGGCCGAATCCGGGGAGCCGCCGTTGAAGTTCATGGGGCGGCGCCGGTGCTGGTGGGCCACGGGGCTGGAGTTCGCGGGGTCGAAGCACCGAACCTTCGGGATGGAGATCGAAGCGAAGCTCGAGATGGCGGAGGTGGCACTGGAAACGGTGGGCATTTTGCTGGCTAGCTCGGCTCCCCTGGGAATGGGAGCAGGCCAAGCGTCGGGGAGCCCGTATTTGTAGCCGTCGATCGCAGGCTAATCAGAGGGCGGCAGAGGCGAATTGACTGATAAAGTACTTTCTCTTTTTTTCCCTTTTTTTATTGTTTTTGACTTTCTTTTTTTGGGAGGGAGGAGGCGGTGGAACGCTAGAGACATTTTTTGGCTGTCGGAGTCGCGGGAGGGGAAAATGGTCCTTTGACGGCGTCCCGCATGCGTGCTACGTTGGCTGACGTTAGTACTCACGCTTTGCTTCGCGCAGGATTTTGTGTTTTTGCAATTTCTGTTATAATTAGGCTTTTTTTTTCTTTTTGTAATAAATTAGTGTCCCTGGTCCCACTGGAATTATTGCGCTGCGTGCTTTATAAAACATTCAGGAGACTCTCGTGTTGCAGCACGAGGTCGCTTCGATTAGATGAATAATTAATTAGGTGTCGCTTTAGTTGAAATGAAAGTTCGCTCCATATATTTTTTCATGAAGCTTTCCTTCATCTCTTGTGGGAAGCACGCGGACAACAAAATCTTAGGGATAAATGTAAGTTCTGAAATTTATTACGGAAGCATAATTGAATTTAAAAAACTTACCAGAAAATGAAATGAAATTTGGAAACTTATCAAATTAGTATAATCAAATCATTTTATTAATTCTGTTAAATTAGACTAGGAGATATGATGACGCTATTTTTTAAAAATATTTCCTCTTCTTGCATGGCATTGATTTGGCTAAGACATGAAATATAACTTAAACGACGATGTTTTACCTAAATCCTAATTTTTTACCAAAATCTTAATTACATAAAATTAAAAAAATTGTTTTTTTTTTTTTAAAAACAGGCGTGAAAGAGAGAGAAAAAAGACAAGAGCAAAGGCGGAAGGCCCTCATCGTCGTCACCCACCATTGTTGGACAAGGCTCGCTAGGGCTCAACAAGAGCCAATGACCCTCACTGAACGCACAGGTGAGAATGTGGTGACTCTCAATTAAATAGCTGTGAGGGTTGCTTGATGTGAGGTTGAGCCACTAGCAACGATGGGCAACGATGGTGAGGGCCGGCCGCCCTTGCCCTTGCCCTTATGCTTTCCTGTGTTTTTTCTAAGATACATTTTTTTTACTTCTTTAATCTAATTTAATTAAGATTTTGGCTAAAAATTACATTTTAGTCTTATGTTTAATGTGTTCAGTATAGTAATGCCACGTAGGAAAATTAAAATATTAAAAAAAGTTACATCAACATTTTTCGTTTGTTTAAATGGACAAAGTTAATGCAATTATTTAATTGCACCATTTTGACAAATTATATAATTTGATTGTACTTTTGTCACAAATTTTAGACTTTAGTGCACTTATCCTATGCCAATGCACGGGAGGGTGGCGCTTTTGAGATGTCCAGGAAGATAGACTGGCGAAGGGATGGATCCAGAAGTTGATCCGAACATTACAAAAGAATGACGAGTGATTAGGCTACAAACTTAGGGTGCGTTTGTTTTAGAAAATGCTTTCTTGGAAATCATTTTTGAAGGAAAGTGGATAGTTTTTCTTTGTTTGATAATATATAACCAAAAACGTATTTTGATATTTAAATTTTATTAGGAAAAAGTGATTTCGATCTCGTGACATTATTTAATGATAAAAAGAAATCGAAATTTTAAATATTTTTTATCTTTTCTTCCCCTCCGCCGCCAAGCCCTGACGACAGCTACTTTTGCCATAGGTGCAGGCCAGTGACCAGCCCAAGAAGAAGAGAGAAGAGAAAAAATGAAAAATATCAAAATATTCGAGATGAGTAATTTTGAAATTATTTTCACCTTTTTTTTTTTTAAGAATTTGGAATTCATTATCCGAAATTTAAGCACGAATATCTTTATTGATCGGAAAGTTTTTAGGTTGACTACTCATTTTTTGAGAACCCAACAGTTGAAAATCCAAAAAATCAATTCCCGAAAAACACTTCCCCGAATAAACGCACCTTCTTGAGATTCGTCGGTCCGTTTTTTCCACGATGAGTAAAGCTGTAAACACGAGTACCTTCGGGTTTCCAATGAGGAGAGTCGAAAAGAGCTCATATCAATTTGACCGGGCAATCTTATTACGCGAGAAGACTCGCGTTTGTCGACATGAGTAGCAATTCGAATTACGGTCTGACAAATGAGTGGGGGAAGGGTGAATCGGTTGAACAATTTTTCAATCTTTTCCCAAACTCGGATAGCAAGTGGTACTGCGCGGTGATGTCAATAATACGATGCAACACATCAGCGATGCCCGGTTATAATATGCAGAAATTATAAGTTTTTTTATTGGGTTAAATTTTTTTCCATTCATTGTCAAGATGACGGAGGTAGGAGTTCTCAAAAGTCACAACAAAAAGCAAGTCAAAGCTTCAAAACCGACCAAAAACCACAAGAAGAAGAAAGTCAAAACTTCAAAACCAACTAAAAACAAGAAATTAAGACATATGATTAAAGCATGATTGACAAATATAATTACAGGCTTGTCCTTCTAGAACGGATCTAGGATTGCACCCAAGCAAAAAAATCGATAGCTAATCATCAAATCACACAACATCATTAGTGATAAGGATTGCACCCATACAGTTATGGCATTGTCTTTTGGTAGCATTGGGAGCACTAATGGCGTCGGGGATGCTATTGGCTTTGGAGATGCCAAAGCTTCGGGGTTGCCAACGCATCATAGACATGCCGAAACAACTCAAATTTGACACCTATGAGCATGAGCCTCATAGCCAATGCGAAGCGCCAAAACTCTGAACTAAAATATGTTGAACAAGCAAAGATTTGATATTTAAGTTGCTTTAAACGCCGTTGAAACTAGAGGTGAAATATTTATTCATTAAAACTCCAAAATCTAGAATTAGATCATAGAGAAAAGCTCATAAATATAAGATCGGAAGAGCAAAACTCCAAAATCAAATATATAAAAGGAAAGTAGAAAGTAGAAGATGAAGGACAGGAGAATCGAGCCAAGTATTTATATTATTCTTATTCGTCAATTTTGCTTTCAAATCAAATTGAATTACAAAATTTTAGTTCGATTCAATTTCAAATTCTTTTTAGTTCACTTTTCATTTCTAACCGGACCAAATTGCTCACTTCTAATCCTATCCCCACTTCTTAATAAACGATATTTTCAATTCATTTGACGCGTTTGGTAATGTTTTTGTTCCGGGGAACAATTTTTTAATAGAAATAATTTTTTTCTTTATTTTTGTATATGAGAACAATTTATAAGTATAAGAACACGCTTGGTAATTGCAAAAAAAATTATATTCGAGGAATATAAATGCGTTTGGTAAACTTGTATATTTTTGCTATTTCTTTTCATTTTTCAATATTTTTTCCTTTTATTTTTATTTTTTTTTTGTTTTCCTTCTTTCTCCTTTATGGCCGGTCACTAGCCACGGCAATCGGCTGGGCGAGATCCGGCGAGGCTTGACCTCGCCTAAGTAGCGTGGTCGACCTCACCTTGGTTGGGCAAGCTCAAGCTCGCTCAAATCTTGCAAGATCGAGCTTGCCTAACCATTGGTGAGGCTCGACCTCGCCGAGCCATCGCTAGGCAATGTTAACTGGCGATGGCTCGGCGAGGTTGCCGACCATGGTCGAGGCCGGCGGCGGCCAAAAGGTAGAAGAAGGAAATAAAAGAGAAGAAGAAAAAGATGAGAAAAATAAGAGAGAGAGAAATTGTTTATCGAAATTGTTTCTAGGAATAAGAAGCAACATTTTTCTATTTATTGTTTATGTTCCAAATTTGTTATCGAGGAACAAAATTTTACCAAACACGTTTACTGTCATTTTTTTTTTTGTTATGGGAAACGGAAACATTTAAAAAAAAAAAAAAAAAAAACTAACAGGGCCTTATCAACTTCATTTTTATTTATTTTTCTGTCGGTACAATCGTTTATCCGAGTTTTCTCTTCTTACCTTTCGTGACACGATCATGCAATGGGAGAAAATATTCAATGATTTCGAACCACCACGTGCGATGACTTCAAAATTGCCAATCACAGGCTGACGGCAAATACCTAAAATGCCAATATCTTTTATCACTTACGCAGCGGGTTACTTGAAGACTCGTGTGTCTACGATTAGGTAGGAAAGTAATATCATGCTTTTCTAATTCTTTTTAAATTTTATTCAATTTTTTTTTAAAAAGTATGAAAAGTCACATGGAAGTTTATGTTGAAAATTTCGGATATTTTGGATGCCAAAAAAGTCAAGTTGCGCAAGTTATAATATATGAATTAAGACCCCATTTACTTCGTAAAAAATAAAAAAAATAAAAAAATTTCAAAAAATGATTAGGAGAAAAATTTCATGATCGACAACAGTTCATATCTACATATTTTTGCGAACAATGAAAAAATATTTCAATTTATCGATTTTTCAAATGATCATTTTCAATAAAATAATTTTTAAATCGTTTTTTTTTTGGTGAAACATACAGAGTTTAAGTAAAAATCAATTTGGAAGTTAGAAAGTGAAAAATGACCGTTGGTGTGGGTTAGACACTAGAATTTCGTTCTTGAAACAATATCCAGTGAATCAGATGAATCACAACAGTTGATTTTGTGGTTCTCACAAGATCAACGGCTACAATCCAGTTGGCCCATTGAACCCAGATCCAAACAAGTAATTTCTCTCGACGCCTGAGTTACCAACTAGACATGGTCGATTCTAGGGCAGGTTGGGCTTAATGGGCCTACTCAACCGGTCCATTAGGCCCATAACCACGGTCATGTAGAATTTGTTGGCCTTGCTTCCATGTCCTATAGGCTATGGCGGAAGAACTTTCCTGCGGCCCGAAGTTGCAAAGGACTTGACTTAGGCTTGTTCACACGGTGGTTTCATCAAATCGACTATAAGGTTTCTTGCTATTAGCTCTAGAGCACGATGTGATTCCCATTAGTTTCGGAGTCGTGACACATTGTCTAGTAAGGTCCTGTTTTGTAATCATCCAAATAGGGCTAAATTCTGATTTTTTGTCCTAGAATCAGTTTGGGTTAAAAATCATGTTTAGTAAAATTTTTGTTTTTGGGAACAAATTAGGAGTGGAATCAAGAATAAAAAAAAAGTTGATTATTGTTCCGATAACAAATTTGATAATAAAAAACCAACTCTTCTTCTTTTTCCCTTTGGCCATCTCGCGAGCGCCGTCCACCCCGCATCCACCGTCGGGTCCAACGAGCTCACCGGAGGCTCACTAGGCCAAGGCGAGGTCCGTGAGGTCAATGAGCTCCTCGGAGGCAAGCCCAGCCACCGGTGAGGCTCGGCCTCCCCGCCGCCGGTGGCCAACAGGCCTCACCTAGCTACCAGGGCCAGCTTCACCGAGGGTCGACGACGCTTCGGTGAGGTCACCAACCACAAGAAGAAGAAGAAGAATAAGAAGAAGAGGAGAAAAAGGAAAAAAAGAAAAAAAAAAGTACAAAATTTATTTAAAAATTAAAATAAATTGATTTGGAACATAATTAATGAGTATTGTATTAAACGCAATTCTATTCCCGAATTATAAATTTTAGACAGTTACCAAACGGTTTAAAATACTTAGAATCAGTTTCTAATAACATAATAAAAAAAATTCATTTTTGATCAGAATCTACTCTTAGGAACAAAATTGTTACCAAACGCACCCTAAGAGGCCCAACGATGTTTCGTTTCCACTCCCCGGCCCTTTTTTTTTTTTTTCCGAAATTGATTACATGGCGGTCAATGCAGCTCCAGATTTTTATTTTTCTAGCTCACCTCCTAAGGTTTAGGGAAGCAAAGCAAAATCCAATGACTTCAATTCGAAGTCCTGGTTGGTTCACCCCCATAGGCTTATTGCTTTAGATGGACCATTTGGAAAAAAGCTAGTCTTAATCCACAATGTCTTGAAATCGCTATGACTGGATGAACACGAAACAAATTAGCATGTTGATTCTTTTAGAGAAGATGAAATGCCATGAATAATCCTCGAACTCTAGTTAAATCTATGATGTGGTCCTTGAATTTTAAATTTATTTAATATCATCATGAATTATAGCTCAATGTGTAATGTAATCTTTGAACTTTTAATTTATTTAACGTGGTCTTAAACTTTTAGCATATGTTCAACATAGTCATTGAACTATATAAAGAACAATATTGAACATTTTCATATAGTTCAAGGATTAAGTTATATATGTATTAAAAGTCAAAGGATTACACTAAATAAATTAAAAGTTTAAGAATTATATTGCGCATTAGGTTAAAATTCAGGGACCATGTTAAAAAAGTTTAAAATTTATTAGGTCAATCATTATCTCTTTAAAGAACGTTAACCATAGAAAAAAGGGGCGATGAAGGGTTTTTCAAGTACATACTTTTTTCTCTAAAAATCATAGATCAAAGGGTCTAAATGCGGCAACTTGAAAACCTGGCGGACAAATTGAAGATAACCGGTAAAGTTGGAGGGTCCTTCGCTTAACAACCCCCCCTAAATTACCAGAATGCCATTTCGTCGTTGAGGCTACTTCTAGTATTTCCGCAGCCACCGTCGCTTCGCTTCCTCCTCCCCTCGACCGCACCGTTTTTCAGCAGACCCTGCAAGTCCAAGCTGCCGCGTCCGAAAGAGAAGAGCTTGCTTCTACGGCTTTGATCACTTCGCCAGAATCGTCATGTACCGGACCGCAGCTTCACGCCTCAGGTCTCTCAAGGTCAGTACTCACGTGGGTCCGCTTCAAAGATCCGGCCTTTTTTGCGATTAATACCTCGACACGAGCAGGAACTTCGTTGAGAATGGAAACGGATTCTTATGCTCGTTCGTATGGTGTTGCTAAGTTCCGGGCGTGACTGGGTCGCCTTTCGACCGAATGGGTTGATCGCTAGTGGAAGCTGGGGAGGCGTTGGGTCCGGTGGGTTTTGAAATGCTGTCCGGGATTTTGTGTCACGCGCGGCTTCGATTTTGATTTGGACTTCTTCCCTTTGTTTGGCCTGAATTTTGAGTTTGTTCGTTCTCGGGTTCTGAGCTAATGTTGCTTTGGTGATTCTGTCTATTTTATTTGTTTTGAGTAAAATGAATAGCTCTTTTTGGGTTGCAATGTGCTCATTGATATACCTAAGAGTTCCAAACGTCCAAAACGAATGATTCTGTTGAGATTATTTTCTTTGCGAGTGTCGTATTGATTGCATTCTTGATAAGATGCTCACCTTGTGGTAGAAGGTTACTTATTACTGCTGAACAAAAGATGGGCCAGGACTGAAAATGGTTCTTTTCTGGGTTCTCTATTATCAAATTACCGAATTACATTCATATAAGTGATCATAATATATGGCATTTCATATGCAGTAATGATGGAAATGTACATGGGAGTTCCCAATACCATATTCATTATCATTTACTATCATGTGATAGGGTCGAGTGGGGAGCGTAGGAACTTGCAGGTATGCTACTTCAAGTGCAGTCGCGTCAAGCTCCACCTCATCGGGTTTATTTAGTTGGTTGACTGGAGAAACTTCAAGCACACTTCCTCGTCTAGAGATACCCCTTGCAGGCATTTCTTCTCCTGATACGCTACCAGATTATGTCGAACCAAGCAAGACCAGGATTACTACCCTCCCTAATGGCGTCAAAATTGCTTCGGAAACATCGACAGTGCGTTTCAACTTTGCAGTTCAACCGTCATTTCAATTAAGTTCATTCAGCTTCAATTTCTTGTTTATCTTATTTCCTTCCTATGTCTTCATTTTCAATGTGATTGCTTCTGATTTAGTTAAGTTGTTTCTTTCTGGTTAACTAGAATCCTGCAGCCTCCATAGGATTGTACATCGACTCTGGTTCTGTCTATGAAACTCCTGTCACCTGTGGGGCCACACACCTGCTGGAGAGGATGGCATTCAAGAGCACAAGGAATAGGAGTCATCTGCGTGTTATTAGAGAAGTGGAGGCAGTTGGAGGTAATGTTGCTGCCTCTGCCTCAAGGGAGCAGATGGGTTACACTTTCGATGCCTTGAAAACTTATGTTCCGCAGATGGTAGAGTTACTCATTGACAGTGTGAGGAACCCTGTATTCTTGGATTGGGAAGTCAATGAAGAGGTACACCAAAATTAGCCCTTTGAATTTTGGTCTTTCACTTGAACATGCACTTTTGAAGTTTATACCTTTGTCAATTCTCTACATCTAACCTAGTTGTACTTACGGATTTGTTCATTTGGTTTTCTTGCAATATTAAGATGTGCTGAGTATATCCTGGCACTGTTTAGTTTCCTGTTGGTGGTGATCACATTGAGGAAAAAGTAAGATCTGAATGTGCAGAATCAGTTTGAATGGTCAAAAGAAATGCAAAGTTCAATGTAATTATAGGTTGAACTTTGTTTTATGTACTTGGCTACCCTTGCTGGGTGCATTCATGTTGTTAAAATTGAAGCATCTGTGTAATTAGAAAATATGACACCTGCATGCTTTTGCTGTGCCACTAAGCATGCAGGGACTTCGAATTTTTAAAAATGCTTGTTTGTGTTTATGTCAGACCTGCTTCAAAAGGAAAACACTACCAGTGTTACTGTTGTTCTTTTGCTTCTACTTCTGCCCTTCTGTAATTGTTAGATTTTAGGCCTGGTTTCTAACCTAATCATTTGTTTGGTTACGCAGCTACAAAAGGTGAAAGCAGAACTTAGTGAACTTTCTAACAATCCTCAAGGCTTACTTTTGGAGGCTATTCATTCTGCTGGTTATGCTGGTGCACTGGCAAATCCTCTCTTAGCTCCTGAATCAGCACTAAATCGATTGGACAATACCATATTGGAGGAATTTGTGGCAGTAAGATGGGAACTTATTGAACACTGCATTTTTTGAGCATATATTCACTTGACCACCCCTGCAATCTATTTCCTTCAGCATTTTCTTGCTTAAATTTTTTTCATTTGTCATAGTGTGGTTTGTATCTATCTTCAATGCCTGGTTTTCCTGAGAAACTATTTACATTTAAAATTCAGGAAAATTATACAGCACCTAGGATGGTTCTTGCTGCGTCTGGGGTTGAGCATGAAGAGCTCTTGTCCATAGCAGAACCACTTCTTTCAGACCTTCCTAATGTTGCTCGTCCTGCAGAGCCAGCATCCAAGTATGTTGGTGGTGATTTTCGGCAACAGTCTGATTCAGGGGTATTTCTCTAGTTATTTTTTAAAAGAGATAAGAAAAGGGAATAACTAAATTGTCACTTATCCCTCTGTTTTATCTGTGCAGAGCACACATATTGCTCTTGCTTTTGAACTTCCTGGTGGATGGATTAAGGAAAGGGATGCAGTCATTTTGACCGTGATTCAGGTTAGCACTAAAATCTTTTACCCTCCTGAGTTTGGTGGACCATCACAGTGTTGTTTCTGTGTCGTCGCTTGTCCCATAAGGATCCCTTGCGACTTTTGCTTCCTTGGTTGAATCAAGATGGGTGACATTTCATTAGTCTTGCAGATGCTTATGGGAGGTGGTGGTTCATTTTCTGCTGGAGGCCCAGGAAAAGGAATGCATTCCAGGCTGTGTAAGTTGTGTCCTGACCTTAATTTTTGTTGACAAACTGTTCTCTGTTTCAGTGCAAGGTATCAAATATTCAGGCTTTCATTGATTGATGAGCATGGTTCTTCATGCACCCTCTTGCATTTGTTGGACTAGTAGACCTTGTAACCTTGGAACACCTTACCTAAGATTAATGCATCTGGTCATCTTGAATACGCAGATCTCCGTGTGTTGAATGAGTACCAACAGATTCAATCTTTTTCGGCATTCAACAGCATTTTCAATAGAACTGGGTTGTTCGGCATTTATGCTAGCACTGTAAGACTGATTCATATCTCCTCCTTTCTCTTGCTAAATTTGCATTCCTTCTGCTGGACTGTTCTATTTGGTCATCGATTTTGTAGATGTCTGATTATGTATTTGTATAGAAATATTAAGTCTTATGCTCCGATGGTACTGGCTTTAGTGGATGGATACGCACCTAAAACAGTCTATCGAAATGGAAATGGAGCTTGGGGTTATCTTACTTCTGATGTCGTCACTCTTCATGACAGACCTGTATTGCTGGGTTGGGAAGGATATATAATGATAATTTTGAGAATGCGATTGTGGGGTAGAAGTTGATTTTCCATGTGGAAACAATTCTAGGGTTAGCTTCAGGTTCGTGCATTTTGGTTTTGGCACCGACCAGAGACATAAGAAAAGAGTGAATGGGGTCCCTAATGCTTGATATCGGTCAAAACATGAAAATCTATGGTAAATTCGAACTTTAATCTTTTTAGCTTCTGTCAGCATGGAGTGCCACTGACTAGGTGTTGACGAAGTTACTGGCAGTGACAAACTTTTAGTGTTTTGCTAATTACTTCTGAGCTTATCATTTTCTTCTAAATTTGGTTAGCAGAGCTCTGACTTTGTGGCAAAAGCCGTTGATGTAGCTGCTGAAGAATTAATAGCACTGGCAACACCTGGACAAGGTTCATGCTGCATCTGTTTATTTTCTTCAATGTGCCATTCTTGTTATTTTGTTTCTAGTGTGCCTTGACACTAATTGAAAATTTTTCTTTTTGGCAGTTACTCAAGTGCAACTTAATCGTGCTAAAGAGTCTACAAAGTCTGCAGTCCTGATGAATTTGGAATCTAGAGTATGGTTCAAACTCCATCTCGAAATGATTTCTTAAGAATAGGAAAAGAAAATAAGATGACTTGACTAAAAATGAAGGCTATTTTACCTAAACATATATGAACTCTCTCTCTCTCTCTTCGCCCCCCCTCTTCTTTTCTCCTCTTCTCTCTTTTATTTCCTTATACCCAAACTTTCTTTTACCTCAAGGTATCTCTAAAATTCCTAGAATATGACTGTCTCACAACCTTTTCAGTCTTTGTTCTTTTCTCTTTTCTTTAAGAAGTTTTTACTGCCAAGACTTTTCCTCATGGAGATATCTAATTGTTGCCTCTAACAGATGATTGTCTCGGAAGACATAGGAAGACAGATCTTGACATATGGAGAGAGGTATTTAAGTGACACTGATGCTATAATTGACATGCTGTGCACTCATGCTTGTAATGTCAGTTACCCCTGGTTTTAGCTTTACTTTCACATCTATGGATGCAATGCAAGGCTTGAATAATGATATTAGTAGGCATCTCCAGTGGCTATGCATTATTAATGTCCAGTTTTTTGTTATGATCATATCATATAAGTCTTGAATTGACCCTACATATTATCAAATTTCACACAGTCCATCTCATGGGAGTTAAGCCAGTCTACAGAAAATCAGAAATGAAGGCCATGGAGTTCTTTTAAGACTTCTGGTCTTTGTATATTACAACTCATGCAAATTAGAGGCAGAAGGCACAACATGCATGTGGCTTTGGGCCGTGATTCTATTGCTTTAGCTGTGCTGTTCATCCAATGTCATTTTTGGAAGCTGTGAGAAGAGTTTTTATTTTGTGGCTCTTACTTAGGAAAGAATGAATGCATGAGATCCAAATGCATGAGCAACATAAATTTTTGAATATAGCATTTTTTTCACATATTTTTCCACTCTAGAGCCAAATGCATGAGCTAGAAGCAAAAGTCTCCTTAAATAGCATCAAGTTAGTGCAGTGTCCAAGTCGAACACAATGTGCGTTTGTTTTGACATCCCTTTTGCTATCTTCCAGGAAACCGGTAGAGCATTTTCTTAAGGATGTTGAGAAAATCACTTTGGATGATATCACTAGTGTTGCTCGCCGAGTCCTTTCTTCACCACTGACAATGGCCTCTTACGGGGATGGTAACTTTCTTCTAGCCAACCTCCAAACACATATTTATAATCTCTTACGAGCAGTGTGCTCTAGGAATGAGACATCTATAAAATTTCATCCTTCTATGGCAGTTATCCATGTCCCGAGCTACGAATCAGTGAGCAGAAGATTCCATGCAAGGTGAAGCTGGCGGATCCATTTCGGGCTTCTCCTGCCGCAATTTTCCATCCGGCTTGCTGCCTGCACGGTTCATCTCATTCCATCTCAATAAGGTCTTTTGAGGAAGTTTTCACCTCAATGCATTGGAAAGCAGCACATCGCGTTGATCTCGGAGGATTCATTTGTGACTTAGGACTTTTTTTTTTTTTAATGATTTCGGCCCACTCCATTTCCCGGTGGAAGTTATAAAATTGCAAGAGTTTTGCAGGCTCTGTTACTTATTTTCCGATTTTCGCTCGACATCATTCTGAAGCTGCTTCGAATACTTGTTTTCTAAATTTCTCTCATTAGACGCAAGACAATGTAGACAGGAATTTTGTCTACTTTGATAGCCAACGGAGTGCCTGTGTGCCATTATATGATGACTAAGATCATGAGCTGCTTTAGCATCTCTAAGGCGCGCATCTGTTTTTTTATACTTTTTTTTTTTTGTTCATCGAAATAGAATAGAAATCCATTTGATAACGTAATTTTTTTTTTTTTTTCTAGAAGGATTTTTATTTCTGAAATAGGTTTGAAGCGGAAATCAAACGCAAAAATTTTTAGTTTTTTTTTTTTTTTTTAATTTTTGTAACAAAAGTAAGAATTGAAAATTCTATTTATTGTTCACTCTCATGATTGTCTGCCGTCCATTTATTGCACGTGGGACACACGCTGCCGGCTGCCCACATTTATTTTGTTATCAACCAAATTGTTGTTTTAGAAACAGACATTTTGAATTGTTATTAAGCGTATTTTTTTTTCTCATAAACTTATTTAAGGAATAGAAATTAAAAGTCAATTTATGGCAAGAAATTTTGTCAGCATGTTGTGTGCAACCCTGCCAGATGAATTGACGGGTTTGTCCAGTCTGACCCTAGGTTCAGACCACGTTACATGCTTGTTTGCAATCAAAAGGACGGTCCGACGCTTGCTAGTAAAGAGAACAGGAACCCCGCTTGCGCTTGCGAGCACCATTCCACTCCGATTTTCCATCTCGCCTATGACAAACCCTTCTTCGTGAACTGGATTACTCCGCTTGAAGAGGGACAACGGAGGCAACTAGGTGAATTTCACGGGGCAAATTGAGTCAATTTTATTTATTGGGGCATGATTGAAACCATCGTGAAACTCAACGGGGACAAATTGTGAGTCTAAAAAATTGGAAAGTACGAAGAAGGAAAAAAAAAGGATTAATACTATGAAAAATATCGTGATATACTTTGCGACAAATTTATCTAAAATTTCAAATTGATATATTTGTGACAAATTTACTTTCTTTAGTAGTTTCCGTTAAATTTTACTATTAAAGTGTTAAATTGAATGATAAATGACATTTTAGTTTGAGATGTTATCCTCTGTTTGTCATGAATAGATCGGTTTGTGATTTTTTTTATGATATTAATTCAATTTAATAAAAGCTGACGAGGTAAATATATTGGTTTGATTTTTTGGTATTTAAATAATTAGTTTGGGGTAAATTTATTACAGATATATTAGTTTGATATTTTCGTGATAAAAAAATTAATTTGTGATAAATTTGTTATATGTGTGTCGTTTTTTTCGTGATATTAATAAAAAAAGAAAAGAATGATGGGCCTAAAGAACAAAAGCCCATTAACGGTAGGATCAGGATTTGGTGTGACGGCGTCGTTCAGCTCTGCTTCTCCGAAAATCGGCTGTATCACAAGACGAAGCAGCGTCACGCTCACAACGACCACCATCATGCGTCTTCTCCGCCGCCCTCGGAACAACCTCGCCGCCGCCGCCCCTCACCTCCCTCTCCTCCCTCGCCGCCGCTACGCCACCAAGTACACCGCCAGGGTGACCTCGATCTCCCCCTCCGGCCGCTCCCTGTCGGCGGAGGTCCCCCCTCCGCCGCCTCTCCCCACCGACGTCCGCGGCTACCCCATCCCCCGCCGCGACCTCATCTGCGCCGCCACCAACATCCTCCTCCACAGCCGCCGTCTCCGCAGCTCTCCGCCGCCGCCCCATGACGGCGATGACGACGCCTTCTCTCGCCTGTCCAGCTTCTTCCACTCTCTCTCCCCCTCCCTTACCCCCTCGGAAGCCTCCGAGATCCTCAAGTCCATCAACTGCCCCCGCCTCGGCCTGAAGTTCTTCCGGTCCTGCCCTTCGCTTTCCCCCAATTTCCAGCACAACGCCTTCACCTACAACCGCATTTTGCTCATCCTCTCCAAGTCGACCGACCCCGCCCGGTTCGATCAGGTCCGCTCGATCGTCGAGGAGATGGAGAAATCCGGCCTGCGCGGCACGATTTCCACCGTTAATCTCTTGATCGGGATCTTCGGCGGCAACACCGAGGATTTGGGCATGTGCGTGGGTTTGGCGAGGAAATGGGAGCTGAAGCTGAATAGCTATACGTATAAATGCTTGGTTCAGGCTCATTTGAGATCGCATAACTCGAAAAATGCCTTTGATGTGTACTGGGAGATGAGGAGAAGAGGGTATAAGTTGGATATATTTGCTTATAATATGCTGTTGGATGCTCTTGCTAAAGATGAAAAGGTCCGCGCCTTATTTAGATGAATCTGATTATACTCTTATACTCGTTCCTTCTTGTGTTTGTGGAGCTGGAATTTAGTTATGTGATTGTCGTTTGAGTTCGTGAATTCAACTCTTGTGCGCAGACTGTAGTGTGCTTTGAAGTTTTCATTGACCATAAAGCTTGCACGTGCGTTGGTAACATGTTTACTCTCCATAAATCAAGGCTAGGAGCCTAGGACTGAGTTTTTTTTTGGTGTAGCTTTAGGTTTCAGGATTACAGAAATCTTGGGTTGCATTCTTGATGAGACTTGTTGGAGGCTTGCACTAAACGAGGTGAAATGTTTTGTTCCCGAGAAGGATGCTCAGTAGCATATGATCTCATGACATAGTTTCCATATGCCAATGATAAAGCCTTGAAGCCGGATTTGGAACTATAGTATTAGTGAATACAATAAATTGCGATGCAGCATTGAAACACATAAACCAATAACTGCTCAACATTTCTCAAGGTTTGTCGAGAGAATTTGCTGTGCCTATTGTTATCCAGCATTGTAGCTCATTTTGCTAAATTTCTAATAATTCTTGTTTTGCCAAGGCACTGAGTGAGGGTTGAACATGGTGATCTCATTCATTATCACGTTTAGTGATAAAATTATGTATAGGTCAATTTAGATATGGGAAGCACAATTGTGCTGGAAAATAATTATAGTTAAATTACTGATAAGGGACTAGAAGCCAACAAAAACCGAAATGTTCTCTTGAGATTACTTGATTGAATTTATTGTGTTTACTGTACTAGGCAAGAACTTATTTAGATGCTGATTACGATGTTTCATTGTGCTATTGGATTATCATTTACTCAGAAGTGAGAATGCAATAGTCAGTAGACTTATGAGGATAGAGTAATGCTTCATATATCAATATCGGTCTACAATAAATTTATTTTGAGTTATGCAGCAGATTTTGATAGGACATTAAAGATAGTGAGGTGCATTTCACATCCAATAGAAGTTTGCTATATCACTTGCTATCATAACTTTGTAAACTAAGCTTCGAATACTTAAGATTACTCTATATGATAACATACTTGACTTAGCAGCTGGGCAACGCCTCTCTCTTGGTCCATGTAATAACTGAACTAGATTTTTTTGATTTACTATCACTCTGCCTCAGAGTTCCTGTGGCACCTGATTGCCTGATCTGCAGTTTCTTGGTAGGTTGACGAAGCTTCCAAGGTTTTTGACGACATGAAAAAGAAGTGGTGTGAACCTGATGAATTTTCATACACCATTTTGATCAGATTGAATGGAAAGATTGGCAAACCTGATGAAGCAATGGTACTTTTCCAAGAAATGATGGAGAAAGGCTTATCTCTCAACATAATTTCTTATAACACCATCATTGAAGCACTCACTAGAGGCCGTATGGTTGACAAGGTCATATACATCTTCTCTAAGATGGTGAAAAATGAGTGTCGCCCCAACGAGTTCACTTATAGCGTAATTCTGAATCTCTTAGTCATAGAAGGGCAACTAGGTCGGTTGGATGAGGTCATTGAAATGTCTAAGAAGTTTTTGAACAAATCAATATATGCATATCTTGTGAGAACGCTCAGCAAATTGGGCCATGCTGGTGAAGCACACAGGCTATTTCGCAACATGTGGATTTATCATGACCAGGGAGATAGGGATGCTTACATGTCTATGCTAGAAAGTTTGTGCAGTTCAGGCAAGACAACAGAAGCTCTGGAACTTCTGCAGAATATACATGAAAAAGGAGTAGATTGCAATACCATGATGTATAACATGGTGTTCTCGGCTCTGAAAAAGTCTAAGCAAATATCCCAACTTCACGACCTTTATGAAAAGATGAAGCTTGATGGCCCTTCACCAGACATATATACGTATAACATTCTTATCTCCAGCTTTGGCAGAGTGGGAAAGGTCGACGAGACGATCAAAATCTTCGAAGAGCTTGAGCAGAGCAATTGTAACACTGATGTTATATCATATAATTCATTGATCAATTGCCTGGGGAAGAACGGTGATCTTGATGAAGCTCACATCAGGTTCAAGGAGATGCAAGAGAAAGGTCTGAATCCTGATGTTGTTACATATAGCACACTTATCGAATGCTTTGGCAAGACAGATAAAGTGGATATGGCATGCTGCCTGTTTGATGAAATGCTCGCAAAAGACTGTTGCCCGAACATTGTGACATACAACATTTTGCTCGACTGTCTTGAGAGGTGTGGGAGAACGGCAGAAGCTGTAGATCTTTATGCGAAACTAAAGCAGCAGGGATTAACCCCAGATTCTATCACCTACTCTTTGCTTGAAAGGATACAAAGTGGTTCCCACAGGAAAGTCCGGGTTCGCAGGAAAAATCCTATCACAGGTTGGATCGTGAGTCCTCTGAGGTGATGGGTGTTGTAATTATGCTTTGACGAACACCATGTGGGGCTTAGCAGGTTATGGTGCTTCTTGTGCTTTTTGCTATGAAAATGGCGAAAAAACGGAGCTTCTGCCAACGAGGCACTTAATATCCCAGAGGCTGTTCAGCGTGATCACTCTCTTAGCTCACTTTTGACAAGACGGCACTCAGATTGTTGCAGTTGATAAAAGCTTTAGAAGCAACTGGTGAATGACTGCACACGACCCTCATGAAGTACGAGTGAAAGATGACTGGGGCTTACATTCATTGAGTCAGCCTCATCTATAAGGACAGTGTGTTGAACGAGCTGAAAGCCGTGTTTCTTGATTATTACTGCTGTTTCTTGGTTTTCTGAGAGGGCTGCTATCAGAATCCCAGCCGGGGCTCCTGCAATTGTTGTCCGATCAGGAAGAGGAACTAAACCCGTCTTCTACATATCCCGCTTTTCTTTTTATTGTTTTTAAATAAAGAGTAGGAACCATTCAATCATTGTAGAATACTTGTGCAAAATTGTGGGATTGTATTTTGAGAAATTTTGATGTCCGTGGTTGGAATTGGCTCGCGAATTGTACATCTATTAGAGGTTTCCTCATGTTCTTGTTCATTTCAAAACGACCTAAGGGGGCTCTCGCCTGCTCGTCAGATCAACGATTCAATGTACATCTCCAGAAATCATTGAGAGTTGATGGACAAATGTACTCACCCAAAGAAATTGCCCGACTAAACTTGTCTTGTAATACATATTAAGATGATTAATAAGAAAAATACTGTTTAGTCTTATTGTGCAATTTCTCTTGAATAATGAAATGATAACTCTTTTGTTTGATTTGCCATTGCGATAACAAAGGAAAACATTTAAATAGCTAAACAATTAATAAGAAGTCTCGACAAATTTGTGCACTTAATCATGTTTTTTAAATTATGCAAAATAAGTTTCGTATTTTTGTGTGCGACGTACGTATTGTACATGAAATATTGACTAATATAAATGTGAATTTGCTATGATGTGTCAATATGAGACCGTGTTTTCGGTGGGCATTGCATCGTTCTGTGTCGTGAGGAATTTGCTGTGCTACGTACATTAAAAAAAAAATAATTTGGTTTAAAGTAATAACATGAGAAGATACATAGGAAGAGATTCAGCCGTTTCCAGTTGAGAACTCAAAACCACCGCCTTCGTTCGGTCCGGACGAAAATAAAAATTCTGCATCTCTCTCTCTCCCCCGCTCTTCCCTTAAACTATCTCTTGGGGACAGCCACACCCAGTAGTGTTTTTCCCACGCACACACGCACGCACGGCATGCCCACAACGTAATTTTTCGCGTGCTGTGATTAGTTGTGGCAGCGTCCTCCTTGTCCTTTGACGGGCTTAGTCCTGATCGGAGGACTGTTGGTCACGGCAGGTGTTCGATGAAATGTCTCTGACAATGCTTTGTTGATATTTTGGATCACGCGTGGAATTGTCCCGGCACCGGACGGAGCTAAAGCGATTAGCTATAGATTTCCAAGCTTTTCGACTCGATTTTGAGTGGTCGCGGAAGCGGTTTTCACGTACTTCTTCATGCAGCCGATCAGAACGAATTCATCACTTGGTTCATGTGTCTTGTGATCATAAGCATCTGAGTGTCTTTTTCTCAGGGTATCCATGGCTTATAGAGGTCGCGGCCGAGGGAGATTTGGCGGTGGTAGAACCTTTGCCAAGCAAGAGCCTTTTGAGCTTTTCCCAGTGAGTCGTGTCTTTTTTTCTTTTTTTCTTTTTTTTTTACCGGGATTGCCGTTCCCCTTTGTCTTGTATCGGTTCAACTTTCCTTTGAAGGGTCAGAGTGTTGTTTATAATTTATATGGTGAAGTTTTTTTGTGTGTAATTGCAGGATGTCGAGTTACCTCTAGTGCGAGATGTGTCTAAGGAGGAAAGGGCACTTGTAGTTTGGAGTTCGAGGTTACAAAATTACTGGAAATCGTCTCCTTATTACCTCAAAGAGACCAATTCAAGCAGTGAGCAGTTTCTCTTCAGAGTTGCTTGCTTTAGATTTGTTTGATGAGGGATAGTGAGTAAGGCAGCATAAATTTGGCTTTCAGTCATGGTGGCGCTCATTTCTAGGAAGTTGTTTGTTTTACATGTATCTAGTTTTCGCTTGTTGACTGGTTTTACTTCAAGTATGATTTGGCTGCATCTACTGTTTTATCATTTCAAGACAGTTATTTACATAATTTTGATGTCCCTTGAAGTAAAATTCTAGTGGCTCTGTTAACTGTATTGCATTGTACATGTTTAGTGAGCCAAAGCATCGATATAGAGAGGTTCTCCGACCAGGAAAAGATGAAGGCCAAGCCGACACGTGATTCTTTCATGCAATTCCTAGAGGCTAATGCTTCTAATTTCCCCAGAGAACTTGTAGCAGGTTTGCAATGCGAAAGAATGTTTTTCCAGACAGTGTCTGACTTTGCTTGCTTCATTTGGTTGTGCCAATATGTTGTGACTTTTGTTTGTTAATGCAATAAGTAGATTCTAGAGAGGAGCGGAGGAGAAAGAGGAAAAGGGTGCAGTGGAACCAGGAGTCAGGTTTGATGATAAAATGACTTCCTTGATTATGATCTTGTCAATTCTGAGTTTTCTGTTTCCCGAGAAAATTGCTTCAAATGTTTGCCCTGCAATTTGCCTTGATGATGGTTTCTCTCTTGTTGCTACTAATCACTTCGATGTAATTTATGATAGTTTTAAGTAGAATCTCATAAATTGTGTTTGAGGCCAATAAAAAACTACACATTTCTGCAAAATTTGTGCAGCCTTGAAGGTGGTGAGCAGATGGATATAAATGTCTATGTATAGATGTACATATATACTTCAGGCAGAAATATTTAAGGATGGATGGCATTTGAATGGTTGATTCCCTGTAGCAGCAAAACAGCTCGAACTTCTTAGTGTTCATACTGAGATTATCTTTATTTACCAACAGCTCCTGGTCTCTTGGTGAATGACATCTGTTTTTTTGGCAATATACAGTTACTTTTTGCTAGTAAAGTGTCCACCTTTACCAAATTAGGTCTGTCAGAACTGATTATGATGAAATATGAATGTCCTTTTGCAGGCTTGCAGAAGCTAGATCTCTTTGAGAAGCTTGAGCAGAAGTATCAGGTAAAAACTTCTACTATGCATGGATTCCCCTGTTTACCCCTCTTTTTTGTCTTCTTCATACATAAAAATTTTAACATTCTTAGTTTTTTCCTGAGCCTTTTGCGTCCTATCTGGAAGCCTAACTTGATAGTTTGTCCCTTTTTATAGGGCCAAGAAGAGAAAGGTGAAAAGGAAAAGAAAGAAGGTGAAGAAGAAGAGCCAGATGATGGAGTGGAGGAGGCTGATGAAGAATTTAGTGATGATGGGGATTACAACCAGGTTTGTTCAGAATTAACTTGAATATATTAGCAAGTATTGATTTCGTAAGAGTTAGCAATTACACTGCAATTCATGAATACATCTGCTTCTGCTCATTGATCAAGAAATATATCCCCTGGAATTGAGTTCGTTTTTATCATAAAAGGTCCTCAGTAGTCAAATACTACGAGCAAAACTCTGGAGATGAACCCCACAGATCTAATGTTCATGCTTATTTTCCTTTCACAGTCCATTCGTATTTGCAGCAGGCACTGCTAACCGGATAGAAGAAAATGTTGGCTAATAGATTCCATCAATGTAAACTTGTTTGGATGGGAAAACTCTAAAATTATAGCATTCTCCCCTACTGTGCTGGTTGGGTGGTTGACGACCAGCCTCTAGGTGAGAGCATGTAGAGAGGCATTTAGAGACAATTAAACTGCAAAGCATGCAGTGGCTAGTGGATAGACTTGTAGTTTCACTAAGTGAACTCTTGCTGTGATTTGATAGATTCCTTTAGTTTGTTTCTATGTCTCTTTGCTTGGTAAGAGAAAAGGGAACGAAGGAGAGCATGGAATGTCTCTTGTATTAAGGAACTTTGCAAGTAATAGATTTCATCTGATGTTACAGAATGTGGACTTTGATGATGATGAAGACGATTTCAACATGGCAGATGACAATGACGGTGAGTGTTTTGCTATCACAGAGATGGATGACCGCTGTGTTTTTGAGATGTGTCAAACCGGAAATCTCTGTTTACCGTGTCTGATTTTCTGATTTTTCTTTCATTGCAGATGAAGGCACTTTCTAGTGACTCTTTCAAGAACGAGTTTCGGCCCGCCCTTCTCAATTATGCTACTATGCACTATCAAGATCAAGAAATCCTAACTTGGCATTCGCACGGCCTTTTTGGATATAAGAAGAACACGGCCTGTGCATACAATGTTCCATAGGAGATACGCAGCAGCAAGTCAGCCAGCAGCATCGATCATGCGATTCTTTTTGTTCTCGACATTACTTTCTTATATTTTGACTTCCCTTGTATGGACTTTTGCACTTTCACGTTCTAAGACTTGGAGGACATGGTACAAGCTCGTTTATGCCAGTGTTCATCAAATGTTCTTGTCGCCAATGCCATGACCACAATCCACATTCTTGAATCACGTTTATTTCTGAACTGCTTTGTTGGGCTCTTAAAACTTCTTGTTTCGCATCCATTTTCGGCCGCATTTGCACAATCTCCCTCATACCCCTGACCGATTCTCCGAGTTCGTGGACCATTTCTTTCGTGTCGTGCAATGTACTTACATAAATACGTACATGAACATGAACATGCCTATATGCACACATGCCGATTCTTTTTCGCCCAGCCGAAGAAAATGGAACAAGCGAGAAATAAGGTGTACGGCTATGGGCCGTTCCGATGGCTTATAAGGCCTTTTTTCCCGTGGCCCAGCCCAAAATTTGGGCTTTCCCGGAAATACCATGTTGTCTTCTTCCCGAGGCCCAAGTTCAGTCGGGGGTGTTTTGGTCACGACGGATTCTTCTCCTCCTCCTCCTCTTTCTTCCGCCGCTACCGAAACCCTAAATCTCCCTCCTCCCTCTCCCTTTAAATTGGCCGTCTCCGTGCCTCACCTGAGTCCAAGATCTCTCTTCCCCTCCTCCTCTCCCTCCGTCTCTCTCTCTCTCTCTCTCTCTCTCTCTCTGTGGCTCGTGTGGAATGAGTATGCTGTTTGCTTGCGCCTGCGATTCGATTGATTGTTGTTTCGTAAAAGATTTTGGGAATTCTTTTTCTTTCTTGTGGTTTTGGGTAATTTAGCAGAGACTGTGTATCGGCGTGGCGCGACAAAGGTGCGCCAATAGCCGAAAGGTGATCTCTGCGAAATCAATAGAGGGGAAGGTGGGCAGTTGGAGCTCAAATTCTTCCATTGAGCTATTCAACAATCATCTTCCCCACATCCCTTCTCTCTCCCTTTTGCAATCATGTATTTTTCGCTTAAAACGTTTAAAGTTTTGCCTTTCTCCAGATAGGATTCAGTGATGGAACTGGTTGATCTTTGCTCCAGCACTTCGATCGGAAAATTTGATTTTTTGGTACTGTTTTCGGGGTTTTGGAGAGTAGTTTTCGTTATTCTTTGTCTTTTATGAGCGCAGATCAGTGGAATGCGCAAACAAAGGTTGGACATATGATTAAGCTGAAAACTAGAAAATACTGAACTTGACGATTACAATGAAGTGGTTTTAAAGGTTTAGGGATTGAGCGCTGTGATCAGTGTTGAGAAAAGTCGTCATTCTTGCAATTGAAAGTGGTAAAGAAAGGGGGTTTAAAAGGTTCAGGGCTCTAGAATTGTTAAGGAGAGATCTAACCCAGCAACATTGACAGATTTTGGACAAAGGTTTGAAATTTTGGACGTGCGATCTGGCTTTGTAATTGGATACTTGTAAGAGACTTCTAACCCAGAAACCAGCAACCAGCAACAATCACAGAGTTTGGACAAAGGATTGAAATTTTGGACGTGCAATCTTGCTCTGTAATTAGATGCTTATAAGACACACGGGTCTCAATTGAGGTTGTGCGTCAGTTGTGTGAGGCAAACAAATAGAGCCAAACAAATAGAGCCCGTGTTTTGTATATGTTTGACTGGTTTTAGAGCAAACAGCTGATGAGAAAACGGTATTGAACTAATGATTTGCAGAAACCCACTTTGCTCACACAAACCATGATTTGACCAAGGCATTGAAGTTTCGGTTAATTTGCAGAGCAGAACAAGTAGCACGGATAAAATGTTACTGGACACAAAATGTCTTGAAAATAGCCTAACCATACAAACCTAAATGAAAGTTCTAATGACAACAAAGAATGCTAAGGAGCTTTTGATCTCCCCGAGTAGTTCTCGCGGGATGGGACGTAAAATGAAGCAACAGAGGTTGCCGTCCTAGACTGATCCAAGAGCAATGCGCTTTATGGAGATTGAATTGCTTGGTTCCGGATCCGGTTAGATCGCCTCACTGGAGTGTTCTGAATGCGGCTTGATCGCCTGGCCGGTGTCACGACAGCTGTCCTCGATTCTCCCGTTCCATCTTCCTGCTTCAGCATTGAAAGCATATAAAAAGGATTCATAAAGTGAATAAAATGAATTGAACTAACTGCAACTCAGACATGCATGGTTGAGTAAATTCCCTCTAGAATTAACACTAACCTGTGGCTTCTCAATGTTCCTGTCAGCCGTGAAGCTTCCATGTGAAGGGCACTTCATCGAAGAAAATTCCGATAGAGCCGGCTGAGTCACATCGACCTTGATCCCCGACTTATCTGTGGACACAGAATTTGTGCTCTCTTCGACTTTGTTTACTATCTTGCTTTTCATTTCTCTACTCCTGTACGAGCTGCTTAGCTCTCCGACCACAAATTCTCCAAGCAGTTCGATTTTTGGTGCTCGACTTTGGTTAGACTGTGTACTGGCTTCCTGCAGTGCATGAACGGGAGGAGACGGATCTGGAGTTGAATTTGGAACAACTGGGTCGGTGCAGTTCTGTTCTTTCATCTGGAATTGCGGCTTGTGCTTTTCTTCAGCGACAGGTTCAGGACACGGTTGTTTCTTCAAAGGAGAAGAGCAAACAGGATTGGCCGGATTCTTTTTGCCTTTCAAGAACAGGCCGAATAGAAAGGCTACGGAAATAGCCAATGCCGCAGTTAATAAGCCAATAATAGCATAATAACTCGACTCAGTTCCAGTGCGAAACATAAGCACTTCATTGCTCGATTCTGCTTCAGGCTTTGCGATGGGCAAATTTACTTCACTTTCCTCATCAGTTCTTCCCCATTCTTCCTCAACTTCACTTCGCAACGACGTCTGCGTCTCTGGTTCTAATGGCAGCTTGGCTTCCAAATCCAAGGCATTAGGAATTTCACAGTCCAAGTTCTCTGCATTTTCGCTCTGCTGCAATTCAAAACCTTCAGTTAGTTGATCAGAAACCTCATCTGGTTTAGCAATTTCCTGATCAATATGATGACTTCCCTCCAAATTTAGCTCCACTTCCTCCCCTACATCGACCACGGCCTCCTCATTCCCGTCGTCAATAGTATTTTTAATAGCTCCTAACTTAAATTCAATCACCTCCCCTTGCTCTTCAAGCTCACCAATACCGTCCACATTCCTCACCAGAAAATCGACATCATTTTCAAGCTCACATGCCTGATTCATGACGTTTAAGCCACATCCAAGCCCAAGAGCTCTCTCATATAAAGCAGCTTCATATGTAAAATTCTTGATGCCTGGGTACCCATCTTCACTGACCCCAACTTCGAGTGATATTGATGGAGCCGAGTTCATGTCAGACAAATATGATGAGGCTGGAAATACCAGCACTAGAAGCAAAAGCAAGGTCTTGAGCAGCTCTCGGCAAAGTGAGCTTCTCTGCTCTTCTTCTTCCTCTTCCTCTTCCTCTTCTTCCTCATCACCATCCTCATGATCTTCTTCCCCTTGTAGCTTCAGAATGTCACTGGAGCTAACCGAATCAGCTCCCTCTCCATTGACGTCTGCTGTCTCGTCACTGCTCCCACCGGAACTTGATCCCTCCTTTCCTTTACCCGCCTCTTTCTCCAGGCGAAGTGCCATCTCTCGCTGCCTATCCGGCTCGTACCGGAGGAACCGGGGCCGCGGAGATAGGTAATTCGTGAACGGTTCATAAGGAAGCACGGATTCCTTGCCAATTTTGTCGGCCGACAAGGACGGAGATATCTTCGAACCGCTGGTGCTGGGGCTCGCTTTGACTGGCTCTGAATAGGATACGGGGATGTTTCCGATGGGGTGTTTGGATCCGTTTCTTTCTGTTAAGACCTTGTTCCTTGGAGGAGTAACCTTTGAAGCTCCATCAGTGGGCAGATTCTTCTTCGGCGACGGCTTCTTCATGTTAGAGAACCCTAGCCGCCGAAGATGAAGACTTGGATCGTTCTCATCTGCATCATTCATACACAAGATTCGGCTCGTTAAGCAAACAAACCAATCAAGAATTTCGGAAGGACAGGGAAAGAGAGAGAGAGAGAGAGAGACATACCAGATGCAGGGAAGGGCTTCGCATCGGGAGATCTTTTAGTGGAAGAAAAAGAAGAAGAGGGACTCTCGGTAACATCCATGCCGGCAGATTTCGGTTGAACTTTCCAGTTCTTCAGTTTCTTGATTTTACTGTTCTTTTTTTTTTTTGGAGGGAGATTGCGGGAGGGATGGGAGATGGAGAATTCGACCGTTGGGAAGCGGGACGGCACTGCTTTATATTGCCGACCTCTTTTGAATTCGAAAGAGCCCTCTCCATTTTTTGACCGTTGGGTTGTCCGGATCGTCTGTAACGGCTAGTAAGAGCGGAGCGTAGGGTCAAATTGGGCCTCGTCCTGGAGGCCCAAAGAGTGCGGACCGAGTTGGCCCATATCCCAATGTTTTCCTCACTCACGCGAGTCCGTTTTCAGCGACAGATCAATTCCCACGACCCTGTGAAGTGAGGTTAACCAACATTGTTCGACCCACGGACTATCCGACCGACCCCGTGGACCGCGATGATCGCCATCGAAGGAGCCAGTCGAAGCACGAGTTGGTGGCTGAGGTGATTGGCAGTCGGTGGCATGAGGACTTGCAAATCTATAGATACTGTGCTCGCGCCTAATACTAATTCACACCAAGGGTGTCAAAATTGAACCGGAAAACTAAATCGTCATTTGTCGCTAAATATCTTCTTAATATCACAAAAAAGAAAATCGAAAAACCAAACTGTTGACTCGCTGCGTGTCAGTCCGTTAAAGTTAGCTATAGAAAGTTTAGTAATTTGATCTTGTTAAGATTAAGAACCAAGGGCCTCTCCGTTTTTTGGAAGCCAAACCCATATTCAAGTACATTGACTGAGGTGGAATCAAATAACCAACAGTATCAATTACAAAGCCATGTTTGTGAATCGACTATGCTAAAGCATGGGAAGATAGACCGGTGCGTGCATCTTGATCTCTATAATTCCCACTAGGTTCTGATTAGCATGGTAGAAATCATAGTTTACATAAAGCGTGCATGAATCTAATGGCGTTCTCCCCGGAATGGTCCCCAATAACTCTGGCCAGGGCGAAAATGGGTGTCCGCGACAGAGAGCTCGGGGCCTCTAGCCACGAGCCTGACAAAGAGAAACAGCGCCAACATTACAGACAAAAGACAACGAGCCCCTTGCGGCCTGTGGGATGGGACATTTAGTTGTATTGAACTCCACCCAATTTCCTCTCTCTCCTTAATCAATCCCTTTCTG
This sequence comes from Eucalyptus grandis, assembly GCF_016545825.1. NCBI lineage: Eukaryota > Viridiplantae > Streptophyta > Magnoliopsida > Myrtales > Myrtaceae > Eucalyptus > Eucalyptus grandis. Next base: position 42,301,298 of record NC_052617.1, on the reverse strand, counting down.
AGGTTTACGATGTCCTTCGTCCTAGGAAAAAAAAAACCCCGTTCCTAGACGGTCAAGGTGGGAGCGCTTTTTAGCTGCTTTTGTGTCCACTAGGAATCTAGATCTTAGTGGGGGTGGTTTTCCGCATTCAATGCGAAATTTGACCTCGACCCATTTCATGGTACGTCCTGCTTCCCGTTCGGATCGACCGAGAACGTGAAGCACGCCCCTCTTCTCCCCTCCCCTCCTTCGATTCGTTCGAGGTTCGAAAGGGACCGAACTACCGAGCTCCTAGAAACAACGTAAACCTGGGTTTCTCTCCGGTATCGAATCTAGATTCCCCCACTTGCAGAAGATGCGTACTTTATTCGAGCAGGCAGCAGGCAGGCAGAGGGGAGAGAGAGGCTCGTTGAAATTTGAAACACGAGCGAGATGACGCAAGCGTCTAGCCGCTCGACCGAGGGGATTGGACTCCACCTTCTCGTGGGGAGAGCCTTTTTTTTTTTCCCCACCTAGAAAAAGAGAATCGCGAGCGGGTTTGAATAGGAAATTTGGGCTGTCGGTGTTTGAATCTGAAGGGACATACTTTTGTTTCTAGGGAATGCATTTGTTTAATCCCATCCCCTAACGTCTCTTTCTTCTGTTTTAACTCCGAGAAAATGTGACGACGGTACCTAGGAAATTGCCTCTCGAACTTCGATTTCGCCTTTGGAATTAAAAAAATAATGAGAGGGTAGGGAGTGCGAGGGGGGCACGAGATTAGTATTGCCCCCGTCGTTTGCGTGATCGAATCTCTAAAGCGTTGCACGTAGAGTGGTCCTAGTCGGCGCAACATTCTTCCCTCCTCCTCCTCCTCCTCATTTCTTCTATTTCAGTGATATTTGAATTTAGAGAACGAACGGCGCATTTGTGTGAAACTTGACTTTGTTTTTCTTTTTTTAATTATAAATTGATGTTCACGTCCTAACTTTGGATAAAGTAAATATTTCCCAATTTTAACATTCTATTAAATGATGCTTATAATCTTTCAAAAGAGTGAAAGGGATCAATAGATTTTCTTTCTATCGTGTGACTTTTCCTTTTAATAATTTGATGATGATCGATGGGAAAAACACACTCTTTGCGTTTTATAAAATTACGGAAAAAATGTTTGTGATTAGACATATCGATATTTATACATAAGTAAGTGTTTTGTGTGGAATAAAAGCCAAATGAAAGTCATGAAATTCGGGGAGGGAGGATGGAAATGATGAACCGACATTACAGTTTTCAAGAGGATAAGAGTTAATATAAATGATGGACCGACATTATAAGTTTGAGTTGCGCACGTCACATCAAAGGAACTAAAGTCTTTGCCATATTTTATTTTGTTCAATGTTTCCAGCGTTTGCAACATGTTCGATGGTACCGATTGGACAAAGATGACTGGCATTTCGTAGACAAAAGAAGAGTGAACCGCAAGCCTGCTTTTAAAATGGTCCCCCTGGTTTTCAAAAAGGAAGGGTAAACTTTCTAATAAAAAAAGACAAAAAAATTAACCTTGAATGACCGGGGGTCCGAACTGTCATTAAGCCAGGAACCTTATCTACTTCGCTGCAGCAGGTGCGCAGCCGATTAGGCATGGGGCCAAGGTAAAAACAAAAATCCAAATAATAATTAGTCCAAAAAGATTAAAAATAATAAAAAAGGGGCAGCCCAAATACCGAAACTGCCCCTCACAAGAATGACGTCCTCCCCCTTTTTTTTTTACCCAGGAAGCACGTGAGGAGGCGTGAGATCGATGCAAGCTGCTGCTTGCCCACGACGTGCCCATCAATCATGTCGAATCCCCGCTAATCATTGCTGATGAGAACCCTCGACATTCATTTGTCCCTCTGCCCCCTGCCCGGGACAGCTACAAGAATGGGTCTGCAGCTATGTGCTTAGATTGCTAAACAGAGCTTCTGTTCATCATCATCATCTCCTCCCTTCTTCTTTTCCCCCACCACAATTGGAAATCAAAGTGGGCTCGTTCATTTATATCACGCGTCTCGAATAGATTTGGACTTTAAGAATGTTTACTAAAACCCTAAAGTTGGGATATCATGTTTACATAATCTTGTTATATCGATCAACCTGCATGTCAAAATCTTTTAGTTTAATAAGAAACTCGAGAGAATTTTTAATAGAATAGTTATTGTCACAGGAAAAAAAAAAATGCAATATCATCAGGATGCAAGCCTCTAATACTTTTTTTACTTGAAGAAGGTTTGACTTTTAAAAACGTAGACGATGTTGTGATTTTAAACTCAAGTTGAATGAAGAACTTTTAGCTAAATGATTTGGATATGAAATTAAAGTTTTTCTAATGCTGTTAGAAGGTGCTTAGGATATGCAATGGAAGTTTTTATATGCTGCTAGAAGGTGCTTAACATTTTCGATCATTAACATGCATGGTAGAAGATTGTTTTTGCCACTCTTATGGAGCCGATGTCCATAGGATCATGTCGGTATGTCCAATGGTCTAATTGCAAATGAAGTGTCAACTTTCCATTGATTCATGGTACTTTATGCATCCATAAAGCTTGGAAAGGAACGAGGTAAAATAAAAAATTTACCCCAATTGCCCTACAAAGGTAAGAACAGAGAAAATATGGAAAAGGTGACGTGTTCCAGATAAAGCATAAAGCTTTCGTCTTTCCTTTTGAGAACGAATCTCTCTCTCTCTCTCTCTCTCTCTCTCTCTTTCACATGGATAGCCATGTTGACAATTGACGGGTGCTTTTAACATGGTTTGCCTATTAACAGCCGAAGGACTTTGCTCACCAACTGGTTTCAAGGACAGCCTTTTTTTCGTCGCCTTTTGAAGTTTTAACCAGAAAGGGAGGACATTGATTATTGACTACGAGCGATCCCTTCACATGGGAACTTCCGGTCGTGACCCCCTTTCGAAAGGTGGCGACTGCAACTTTTGCTTTGTTAGGCTGAAATAGAAAGGAAATCCACATGCAAAGGCAGCACGACGATGACCCCTTGGACACGCTGTTCTTCGAAACATAAATTATGGCCAAGAGATTTTTATCCTTTTCCATGCACTTTCATTACAGTAAACCTGTAAGCAGCCAATTTTTCACACAAGAAAACAAACTGTCGAGGACAATTTACACAAGCACTCTGGCTCTCATCCTATTCTTTCGTTTCGCATCAAAGTGGCAAGCCTCATGAAGCTCTGAGATAGAAGCTCTGTTTCCCGTTCAACGACCCTTAAAAGAGAAAAAAAAATAACGACTACTCCTAACTTCTTCACTAATGCATACGAAAGTTTTTCTCGAATCTCAACCGTTCAAAACTTCTTGAAGGTGAGAGCAAGACCTCTGCATCCTAACCCCGCTCATGCTGTTTCTCGATGCCATGATCTCGTTTAGCGAGAGCCTCTTCTTGGACCCCGGCTCGGGCCTCTGCTTCGGGGCGCTATGCGACCGCAACTTGGCATTGAACGACTGCGTGTTCGCCATGTAGCTGGGGAATCCGCTGCCGTAGGGGCGGAAGAAGTGGTCCCCGCACACGCTCTTCGCGGGGGTCGCCGGCGCGAAGTACCCCAGAGAATTGGCTAACCGGGGCGTGCTCTGAGCGGTCGAGAATCTGCACTCGTCCCCAGCGAAGCACCAATCGAAGTCTTGCATGTGGCGGCAATCGGGGATCGAGAGGCGGGCGGGGGCAGGGCCGGGACAGGGGAGCGGGGACGAGACAGCATGGTAGGAAAAATCTTCTCCATACTCCGTAAGGACGCTGTTCATTCGGCGTGACCGAGACCTCGGCTTGCACGTGTCGATCTCGACGATCTTCGGGCTCTCGTCGAAGGGATTCACCGGAGTTTCGTACAAAGCGGATAGCCTCTTGCTGTGGAACTCACTCCTCGGTTCCTCAAATCTCTCCTGCAGTTCATCAAACACCATAAATAAGACCACCGGATGCATCCACAACCAATGTAGCAACTTAAATTATCGAAAGCAATCCAAAGAACGAATATCGTTTAAAGCAATTTGAAGAAGTAGACCGGTTTCTTACAATGGATCTTCTAGGGCGGTTTTCGAAATAGGACCGGTTCTCTTTGTTGACGGAACGGCGAGCTCGGTGAGACCTCACATTAGCCTGAGCTCTTATGAGGGCTTGCATGCTTAGCAAAGTCGCAGCGGCTCTCTTCCTTACCAGATAACCTCTCACAAGCGCCTGTAACTTCACCAGTCCCTTCAATGCTCGCAGAGCTTTTCGGGCCTAAACCAATCAGACCAAGATCATCATCACGTCACGCTCACTCAGGAACAAATCATCAGACGCATCGGGGACGGATAACAGAGAAGCGCGCAAATTCAAACGATGAAGACTTATTCAAACATCGACCATCCTGGCTGTCGTTACCCAAGTCAAGTCTTGATAAGTGCGAATGAATAAACTATTTCTCACAAAAAATGTATCGATTTCAGTCAATTCACGTCAGATTTAAACAATACGAATTCAAATTAAATCGCCATGTTCATGTCATGTGAAATTCGTATCTTTCGGTAGCAATTCTTGTGCTTACCAAGTAGCCTCGAAAGACGGTCTGAATCTTGACGGAGGCCCATTGCTCCCTCCCGCCCCCGAACAGGGCTCCCCTGCCCTGGCTCGTCAGCCTCACCACCGCCACCGCCGCCTGCGCCGCCGCCACCGCCGCGTCGGCAGCTGCTGCGGTGGCCGCCGCGACGGCTATCGCGTGCTTGTTCTGCTCCTTCTCCGACTCCGCGATGTACGACCGGAGCCACGAGGCGTCCCCGGCGGCGCCGGTCACGCTGGCGTCCGCCGCTGGGACTTTACCGGGATCCCGGGCGGACCTGCCGATGCTCCACCTCCGCTTGTCCTTCTTGTTGTCGCCGGAGACCGAGCTCGAAGTGCTGTGGTTGCTCTGGTCCTTGTCTCTCTTCATCCCCAGCAAGCCCTTGAACCATCTCGCGGCTCTACCCATCTTCTCTTGAAGCAAGAAATCGAATTGGGTCGAGCTAAAAGCAGCAGCAACGGGCGAGATAATCACAACATATGAAGAAGAAACGGTTCTTGAGATAATTCGGGAGGGAAGGATAAAAGTGGAGGGAACGTGGGGGAAAGAAACGATTTTGAAATGTGGGTCGGTGCAAGAAAAGAGAAGAACTCAATGGGTCGAGAGCGAGAGAGACGGTTGGGGTCGCAAAGTGTTGGGATGTTGAGAAGCGATGGACAAGTTGCGAGAGGAGAAGTGAGGGAGAAGAGAGAGAGAAGAAGCAGAGTGGAGCAAATCATTAAGAAATGGGAATCGAGATTTCTGCTTCAAATAATCAATTTGTTTTCTTTTCCCATTTTGAAAAGAAGAGGGAGAGAGAGAGAGAGAGAGAGAGAGAGAGAGAGAGGAGGGGGGAGAGGAATAGTTTTTGTTTGTTTGAAAAGGGGGGATTTCTGACACAACCTCGTGAAGGACTGCATTACAAGACAAAAAGATGTCACAGAAAGACACAGGGGCTCAACACCCATTAAAGAATTATTTCATTAGCCGTTTCAAAAGAAACAAATCATGAGCGGAAAGGCAAAAGTAAATCCGCTGAACTCTCAATCGAAGTGCGCGAACAAGGGTTTAGAGCCAAAGCATGAAAAAGTGAGGAAAAAGTTTTTGTGTGGAAAGGTGTTATAATTGTATCCCCAGAGAGAGAGAGGGAGAGAGAGAGAGAGAGAGAGTTACCCAAAGCGAAGTGCTTTCTCAAATTCAAAAAAAGCTTCACGCTCAAGCTGCCAAATGCCCAAACCCCACCCACGGTGGGAGACGGCCACTCTGCTCACTCCTGAAATATTCTCTCACACACACTTTCTGGAGCAACGTGTACGCGCCACAACGCAGATATTCACTCCAGTTCCTCTGGCAATTTCCAATTTTCACGAGCAAGAGACTCTCTCCTTAAACCCAGGTTGCGTTGCAAGACCCCTTTTTAAATCTCTCGCTCTGTGAAAGACGATTAATGAAAGGACAACGAAAAGGGCTTCCTTTTTAAGGATGCTCTTGGTCCCCCTAAAATCGAGAGTCAAAAGCTGAAGGGCCTCCTTTCCCTTTGCTGGGGGTTCGTGGGAAATCTTTCGGCTCCCGTAAATTTCGACCCCATTTTCTCCTTTTCTTTTATCTCCACGATTCGCTCGCTCAGTGCGATTTTCTCTGCCAAAGAGAGAAAATCTGAGTCAGGAGATTCTTCTTCCCACCGCCTGTGGCAAAGAAAGATATGACCAGAGAGCCAGACCCTCCCCCCAATTCCCCAATTTGGGAAGATGCGGGACATTATTTTCTCCACCCCCAACATTCAATGTCTTGAGGATTGATAATGAAACGTTAGTTGGTAATTAGTTGTGATGAGGGTGATGGATGAGAAATTGACAGATGCTGGTGACATTATTTTAGCTTGTCAAAGCTACTATTGTTTGGAACTGTTCTTGTTTTTTTATAAGGTTCGAGGAAAGCTTTAAATGGGTGTGACAGCAAAGGGGTTCGATTTCATTTTCAAGACTTTATGAAGCAACCCGTGGCTGATAATTGTGATGCTGGTGATGACAGATCGATAGGGGGGAATCTTTATGGAGGAATCGGACCCACCCACATATGCTTAGCTTTAACTCCATCAACGTGGGGAAATATACGAGGGAAAATAAATGAAACTGATACGCATGACATGATGTGAAAAATATTGTAGATCTTTTAAAAAGTATCCTTAGCTTAAATATTGTATATGGATCTAATCCACCAGTGCCCTGAGATGGGAGACAGCTGCCCCTTCCGATCACAAAATGTCAATTTTAGGGTCCTTGCGTTAATGAGGAATTGATTTCGTATATATGGGGATCTTGAAATAATTATTTATGAGATAATATGTTTTCGTTGTTGGATGAATGAAAAGATTTTGAAGCTTGGATTGAGAAATCATGCCCAAGGCAATTTAGGCTTGAAATATCCTCACCCATGGTAAACACATGAAAAAGTAGCTCATGACGAAGATAAGTAATTGGTACTAAAAGAAAAGGCAATCGAAAGATCATAATAGGACATGAGAAAATTGTCTAAAAAGTCTTATATTTATCGTACTTTTATCATTTCAGTTATAAACCTCTCAAATTTACCAATTGAGTCTTAACTAAAATAAAAATTGCCAATAAAGTATGCACTTCAGAGCACATACATCAATTATCTCTCCTAACAAGAGTAGATTTGCCAGCTAAGTTTTTGCCACAAGTGCCTGGTTCATCGTCTCGCTGCGACGAAAACCCATCTTGCCGGCGTTCTTGAGTCTACCTAGCGATTCCCAATCTCGCAGTTGCAAGGTTATGTGCTTCGTTGCCTGTCTCCATTCCACCATATGGCCCCTCTTGGATCCATTGAGTATCCAAATACAGCGAACTACCAATTAGCTGATGCAGGCTCCAAGAATTGTCAAAACTGCAAGGACTGTCAATTAATCATTCCTCGACTTTAATGTGAAGCCCGAGAACCTGGCCTTTCTGTGAAATTTCATTGCTCTTCAATCTCTCGAATTGTTGACTTACATATTTGGAAGAAGTTGGATGATATGAAGATGGGACAATTCTCGTGGGGGACAATGTAATCTGACGCAGTAATAGAACTAACATGTCATCTTAAAACTCACGCTCATTTTATCAAGTTTAATGTTAAATCAACATGCTTAAAACATAGACAAAAGTAAAAATGCCTTGGAGATTATCATGATCTCACTCTCATCTGTGCTCGTAGCTCTAAATCTTGAGCGTTGTTTGATTAACTATATCTATATCTTTTCTTTCCCTATAACACCGTATCAAACACCAATGGTGTTTCACGGTGAATTCACTCGACTGTGATTACTATACTGTGTGAAAAGGGGTAAGGATGAAGCTATCAATTAGGCTAATAAAATCAAGACTGATTTAAATATCGGGTCAATCCAAGTACTTAAGAAAGATCAAAATGAGTGAATTAAGATCATCGATTTGGCTCAGGTTTGTCCTTGTTTCAATGGTTTGATTTCGGCTTCAAGTTTTTCGAATCGAAATAATGGGTTGTGGTTTGAAATTTGAAATACCACTCGTGAGTACCCGTTGAAGTATTACGAGCAGTTGAACCGCAAGACCTATATCCAGGGCAGCAAAAATGATTGGACTTGGATTGCTCACTTGGCCCAGCACAGAGCAGGCCTAAAGCTCCTCATTTCAACTTAGCTAGCTGCTAGCTAAAAGCTTAATTATTCTCGAACGGAAAAAAACCACAGATAAGTAGTCATATAGCTTAAAATTGGTGGGGTTCTTCAATTCAATTTGTGAGTTGACCCTCGTAAAACCCCTAAACCCTATGGAAAATTTCACGTTCTACTTCAAACAACAAATTTTCAATAGTCTGGCTTGTAAGTCTAGTGGCGATGCTTTCTTTCCCCCATTTTTTCGGGGGCTAAGTAGGCAGAGCAAATTTATGAGCAATTAAAAGAACCGAAAAAAAAAATGAAAAGTTAATTAGGGCCATGCCCTTTCTATTCCCTCTGTCTTATACACGCCCTGTAAAACGGTGTTTCAAGGAGTGTATAGTGGAAATACTGTTTTGGGGAGTGTATAAGTCAAAGATGAAGTGCAAAAAATGTGGCCCCAATTGATTATTGTCCTTTCTTTTTAGAAAAAAAGTTAGGTCTCTAGTATAATAAACCTAATTAAGATCAACTATATGGTTCACAGTTAAATTGGGCAACTTTTTGGGGCACCTAGTTGTGAGGCTTCCATATAGAGTTCTAAATTTATTGCACTTATACTAATACAATCCTAAATTTTTTAAATGTGCCAATTAAGTCTTAAATCTTTTTACATTTTATCAATTAAGTTTATCCAACCACTTTTTAGCTAGAAATTGTTGACGTAAATACCAACCGTTTTACGTGGCATTATTGGTATTGACGTACACAAATTTTATATTTTTTAAAATTTCTAAATTTTAGTAATTTTTTGGGTTTTTTTTTTCTTTCTTTCTTTTCATTTTTGTTTCTTCCAAGCTTGGCGAGAGGTGCTAGCCAACCCTTGTTAGTCACAAGCAAGGACTGCCCAACCCTTGCTGGCACTACGGCCCTTGCCCATGACCCATGAGGATCATCGGTGACCCTTGCTGGACTTGATAGAAAAAAAAAAGGGATGGAAAGAAAAAAAGTGTAAAAATTGAATTCTTATAAGAAAAAAATGTTAACTTCAGCAATTTTTAATTAAAATTAACCGAAATGACTCAATTGGCGAAACATGAAAATGTTTATGACTCATTTGTCACAATTGAAAGACTCATAATTGAATTTTACAAATGTAATATATTAATTACCTTTTTAAAATAATTTTTCTGTTGCAATTTACACATTAAATGAGCAAAGAAGCGTGGGATCATCCTATTCATCTATGACTACATTAGGGGTGTGATAAAGAATTAGGAACAATTAGCCTAGAACCAGTGGTTTCCATGGGGATTGGTTCTGTTCCTAGTTCCAAGGGTGGAATCGCCTAATCACCCACCTATAAATATTGATGAATGATTTCTGCAACTTTGAAAAAACCTTCCCGTTCTTTCTGCCTTTTTTCTAATAAGTATTGTGTAACGTCCTGGGTCTGCCATTGTGCACATATTGTTCAATTTGGACTCCACTAGGCCCTCACGATTTTGTTCCTCTGGGCTTCGCCTAGAAAATGCATATGTAGCTTGGGTTGTCATATTTTCCACTCCTTAGGAGCACAACGTCCTCGTTGTGGCCTCACACGTGGTCGAGAGTTAACTTTGATACTACCTGTAACACCCTAAGTCCACCACTGTACATATATTGTCCATTTTGGACCTCACTGGGTCCTCGCGGTTTTGTTCTTTTAGGCTTCGTCTAGAAAACGGATATGTACAGATAGAGAACCCTAAACTTTATAAGCCAATTTAGGATTCCCTCCCCTGCTGATATGGGACAAAAGATGTGCCCCCTCCCACGCATATCCAAGGACCAAAGTGCGGATGAACTGCCATCCCTCCTCCCTACACATCACTGCCTAGCCATCATATATTGTTAAGGTTTTCTATCAATTTCAAAGTCCCTAATAGTAAATTTGCTTCTTTGATGTCTTAATGAGAACATCGATGCTTTCTTTTGCCTATCTAAATTGAGACCCATCTTCACTATCTTTATCGTCCTCTTTGTTGAACCCAATTTTCGCTTGCCTGTTTCTTCAATGCCTTTGTGCTAATATCCATGGTCCAAAATTTTAGCATAATCTCACGATAAGGATTTCAATTTTGGGGGTAGATTCCCTAAGCACGCTCTTACTCCAATACAAGAGTCCCTTCTACATCATCACTTTCATTAAGATCACATGCTCAAAAGGGCATCCATACAATACACATTAGAAACATTTAGCTTTATTCGTTCTTGTTAGACTAGTTCCATGGACCCTCATTTCCAATAGGTCCATAGAACTAACAAGCGGTTTTCAATTTTTACTTTTTGAAAGCAATTATTAGTGGGCGGTTACCGAACTAATTGCTTTCCTATCACAGTAATAGAAGAAATCTCAGGCATGACTGCCTTGGAACCGGTCCACAAATTTCATAGGCTTGATTTTAGTCCTTGGTAGGTCCAGAGCCCAACTCAGCACAAAGTGATGATTACTTTGAAAACAGGTCAGATTCTAAAAATCCCCCAACGACCCATCAGAACTTTTTCTTTTTTGAATTGTTATGAATTGAATGAACTTTTTTTGGGACGTGAAACCGGGCCTGAAGAGCTTTGCAGATAATCAATCTGAGCTTATGCAACTCCGGTTAATCTTACGAAGCTGGTAATTACTCAAGCAAACGCCCGAGTAGGCGATCTAAACAAGAAATCAGTTTGCATTTGATAATACGAGGAACACGATTTGTCATAAGCTCGGTCTTTACCTAAGCATCTGTACTTTTGTTTGTTTAATTTTGGAATTCGGATGGGATATATGGTGCATGAGGGGAAACCTGTAATGGGATGGCTTAATGAACTAGTTAGCACAGTAATTATATGAGACACTAGGGGTACATTCCATTGTGGGTATCCTTTGAGAGCGTAGACGGATTCAAATCGAAGATTTCAAAAATAAGAGCTTTTTGTTATTTAATTTTAATATCGCGCTCTTTATCATGTACATTCATTGAGCAATTGTACAGAAAAGTCTACATGCAAAGGAATAAAGGCATGACATATTGATCATTTCTTGACCAAAGAAGAAAGTGCTCTCCAACAAGAAAAAGAAGAGATGGAAGTGCCCCCGACTTTGTTGCCTTCTTGTTCTCCCATCAGGAGTTAGTCCAACTCGAAATGAATTCGTCATTGAAACCTTTTCGAACATTTTACGATGCGTCCTTATCACGTCCACTTGCTGTTGGGGCTCTAAATGTCATATGCAGAGTCGAATGCTACGCCCACAACATTTTGGTTTGGCCGAGTCAAAAGTGGGCGACGCGTTTGACTTTGTCCGGGGAAGTTTTATCTTTAAGTTATGAAAGTGAACATGTTTAGGGCTATTATAGCGTATTGATACTCATCTTGTCAATGAAATTCTTGATTAATTTTTTGCTCGAATCGATTACCAGCCGACACGCATGTGCGAACTTAAAGTCGTCAATCAACACTATTTTGAATTTTGTATGTTTACTAATGCATGGGGCATCTAGTTGTGTTGATCGTACAAATGTGGGATGGAAAGAAAATAGCAAAGTACCTCCCCTTTTCTACTTATATGGAGAGCAAGCTAGAACAATAATACCTCCCTCTCTCTCTTTCTCTCTCTCTCTCTCTCTCACACACACGCGGCACACAAAATGGCTGACACCCATCATGGTGATGGATCTTGCTTCCAAGAACGGTCGCCGCATGCGGCAGAGGCGGAGAACGCCTTAGTAGATCGCTTGGTCGGCCGTGCCTTCTTCCACCAAGGATCATAACATAGAGGGTCACACCCATGTACGTGGCACACAGGATTAAGCCAGGCAGAGAAAAATTACTTCTCAGATATTACCTGAAAAGAATAATTTTTGCATGACCATGTTCGTTCTTCAAGCTTATTCAAGCTTCAGCAATGCATGTGATCAATGGGGATCGCATGTACAGTAGTCTCTTCTCACCCCCTCATCCAAAGGTTTATTTTCTTGCTCTTTCTTTCCCCTTCCCTTTCCGACTAATTCGTTCATTAGTTGTTGCCGTTTCTAATGTGGCTCTTCAGCTTCTTCGTGGCCTTTTCTCGTCTTTCCTTGTTTTTAGGGTTTCTGAAGAAGGCCCTTATATGTTGAGATAATCCTTGGTTAGGGTAGGCACTGGTGTGGAGTGAATTCAGATATATAGGAACGTATGCTTTCTGTTTCTTTAATTAGCTGCCCTTAAATTTTCTCTTAATGGAGTGCTTTTCTTCTGTGCAACCTCCTCCTCTTCAGATGATGTTCGCATGAAAAGAGGGATAGTCCTCAGTTTCTATATATCTGTTGATCATCAAACTGAAGCAGACAATTGTTGGAAGATGTTCAAACCTTGAATCAAATTGTCATTCCCTTTGTTCCTCAGTATACGTTTGTTTTTCAACCAGTATTTTCGATGGGAATTGCTGCTCAATAACATGCTTGAAGAATGTGATAAGAGGAATTTCTTGCGTATAAATTTGTCCTTCTTCTTCAATTAAAAGATATTAATCTTTACCCAGCATCCCTCACACATAGAGACTGAGAATGACAAGTTTGTGAATATTGTGAACCCAAAATATGCCAGTGATAATGAAATGCCAAAGCGAAATGATTCGACATAGGACCTCTTTTGATACTCCCTGATGATGTGAAAGCGTGTCGCCCATCGCTCTCCTTAAGTGATTCACAAGTCAACACATTGCGCGTCGTCTTTACTTAATTAATATATTTATCAAATCCAAAGGGATGATGAGCATGCGCCATCTTATTTTTTTATTCACCCTACCAAAGTCCACTCTCTTGTGTTGATTTCTTCAGCTAAATTTTGAGAGGGGATAGAAAAATGAAGTGATATGAGGCATGGGAAGGTTCTTCAAATGATTATGTCTCCATTTCACTCTGTCAAGTTTGTGCACTCACAATTCCTCTACTGATGACTTTAGAAGAAATCCAATGTGAAGGACCCAAAAGCAAAGATCCTAGACCTTTATATATATATATGCATATGTATGATTGTCCTTTGCTCTTCCCCCTTTTGTATTATTATGTACAATTCTTAACTAATGCTTAACCCTCTAGAGATCAAAACTCAATTTCGTATTCAAAATTGAAATATGATTACATGATCTATTAATTCGGAACACGAGCACGGATACATGTCGTGCACCGAAGAGTATTAGTTATATTTGACATATACCACCTTCTTTTTTCATACGTGATGAGGATTTCATTCCTATAGAGAACTTGTAACAGCATGAGATGAAATGATGTAGACATCCCAAGTATGTAGAAGGACGGAGATAGATTTTATTTAGGAGCAATGCTAGATTTTTTTAGGACCGGTTTACAAAGCGTTGTAATTATGGTTAATGGATCAATGAAAGTGAGCAAAACAAGATCCGTCTTTTTAGTTCACGTATCTCATTGATTTATATATCTCTTGAATTTATTATCTCTTGGATTGATGAATCCATTTAATTCATATATCTTGAGTTCATATATATTTTGGATTCATGTATCTATTTAATTTACGTATTTCTTTAGTCCATACATCTCTTAAGTACACAACTTCTCAAACTCTATAAATAGATTTGAAATACCATCCATTCAAACAACAACAAAAACTCTCATCTTTTTACATCAATTTTCTCCAAGTATGTCAATTTCAAGAAGTGTTATACACAGTCCTATTTGTACAGTGCTAATTCAAAGAGATTTGATGCGTTGTATGTTGGGGGGCATAGTTCGTGAAATAAGGGGATTCGATTAGCTGTACTTCACCGCTTGTATATTCTTTTATGGGTTCATAGCATTTTGCAAATCTATATTTAGTTTGTAATTAGTCATCTTTACTCGTAAAGATTATATACATATTGGCTTGGTTGCTATTATTAATTTGTTATCGTTTTTTGGTGTTATTATCTCTGTTTATATTTTTCAAGTTACAACAAACCGTGTTACCTATTTTTCCCCCAAAACGTAATATTTTCGAACACAATTGTTTAAAAAAGTGAGTTCACAGAGCAAGGCAAGGTATATATATATATATATATATTGGGTCTGAAAAGGCAAGGTATACACTGATTGACAATTTGGCAAAACTTGGTAAGAAGGGATTCGAACGTAAGAGTTGCATAGATGTTCTCTTGGGCTCGGCCCACCTCTTTTGAAACATCTGTGGGCTTCACTTACCAATGCAGTCTTTGTAGACAAATATTAGATCTTCCAAGCCTCTCGAATTCTCGCTAGGCTTGAGGGTCGAATTAAGCTGAAATCGAGCTATTTTGATTAGATGGCCATCTTTAGATGAACGAGTTCAAATTCGAGCCTATGGAGAGCTTCAATGGTGCGACGTCTCTTTCCTTTCTTTTTCTCTTCCTTTTGGGTGATGGTCACGACTTCAAACTCGGTTGCCATAATGGTGCAATGTTTTCACTTTCACGAATGAATTCTAAACTTCTACCATCTTGATGTCGCCACACCATGGCGACATCGCTCATTTCGATACTAAGTCAAGAGCCTTTATGAACGACCTTTTCTCTATAACACTCGATAACAAGTATTGTCTTTTTTTTTTTGCTTTTTCTAATTAGTTAGGTGTATTCCTAGATTTTGGAGCTCCTCTATGAGGGAGCTTGATAGGCCCCTAGTGGACTCACTCGAGGAAACCTTTTAGACCCCCTTTATCCATATAAGGAGAGTTTCGAACTCCTCACCTCCTCCATCCACGTGGGAATAGTGGGTACCGACGGAAAACACAAGTGGTTAAATAAGCCATTTTCACTACACGCATCTATAAAATAGCTATGCCCGTCGCTCTTCTTTGATTTATTTGCTGGGAAGGAAAAAAATGGCTCAGATTTTTATGATCGCATTGAACTTGATATCTGATCTAGCAAAAATGAGATGGGGAGTTTGGTCACCATGTTACATCAAATCCATCTAACTCGATTAGACTCTAGTCGCACTCCATATATACCTTTTTTGTTTTTTTTTTTTTCTGTTTAATACGCTATACAGTGGGATGATGAATCTAAAATGGGGAATTCAAATGCATGGTCAAGTAGCTAGAATGGCGTGGCCAACTCGTCCGTGTGTTTAGCCTAAATTCCCCTTGGAAAGCGACCGAGCCAAAACGAGGAGAGTCTCCGGTTCGAGGCTGGACAGGAAATTGGGCTTAAACCGAGAAGCACGCATGGGGGAAACCAAACGCACGCCTGGCTTACTTTCCGAGACAGAATTCCTCTGTTCCCCCTTGTTAGGCATACGCTACTTTCGTCGAAAACGACCCTTCGTTCATGCGCGGATTGACTGACTCGAGATAACCCAACAACCTTTTCTGCAATTATATATCCCGGGCCTCAGCCCGTCGTACGAGTCTGACTCTTTCGGATTAGGCGCGAGGCACGCCTTGCCGTTGCGTACCATCTCGCGATTACTTCATTAGGAGAATGAAAATGTCTGATCACCGATTCATGGTCGGGGGAGGGTGATGGTGACGGATGAATGGATTGTTCAACTTCGACCCTCGGGTGAGTAGTTCGACTCCTCGCGCTTGTGCCAATCCCGATCCATTTACGTGTGTACGACCGAGGATCATGCCCGCTTTGCCGTGTCCAGAAAGAGAGGAGAAAGAAATGTCCCTCTAATCTCTGGCCCCCACCCATTAGTTGTACCCAACAAAAAAATTTCGTGCCCTTCTAATATCTAGATTCTCTGGACTCATACGCTAACATATAGTGCAACTTGAGATTAATCAACGTTGATGAATCCATCAAGGATGTGTTAAATTCATGATCAGGAACAATGTTTTCCGAAAATATTTTATTCTTTTCAAGTTAAGAAATTCATTTTCTCAATTTTAAGCATACATATATCCTAAGACTATAAATGGGTTTCCATTGACTAATCATTTTCAGCAAACTAAATACGTGAAAGTCTAAAAAGCTAATTCGCCAAAAAAAATTTTGCTATAAAAAATGTGTTTGTTTGATTAAAAACTTCATGAAAGAGGAAAATATTGAGAAAACTAATTCGCGAAAAATTATTTTGCTCAAAACAAACACGTGTGTTTCATTGTAAACTTCACGATAAAGAAAAAAATTCAGAAAACTAATTGGGGGAAAATTCTTTCACTCAAAACAAGCGTGTTTGTTTCTTTAAAATTTTCACGATAAAAGAAAATAGTTTTCATTAAAACCCATTGTCAAGGAAAATGAGTAGTTTTAATTTATTTGGTGGTGTAAAGAAATCGATCACCTTCGTGCTAGAATACTCAAACCAATTAGTTTTCTATTATTCAAACATTGGAAAGTCGAAAAACGATTTTTAGGAAACAAATTTCCTTTAAACAAATGAACCCTAAGTCTATAAATGAAACGATTATCTCACATATGCCGAGTACTTTGGTAAATCCTTAATTTCGCCTAGTCTAGCTGGCGGGCTTAAGTTTACCGTATATTAGGGTGGAGGCACGGATTATAAATGAAAAGACAAATCATGGGACGTGTATTTATACCCTCTCTAATCTACAAAGAAATGTCCTTGAAACTTGCATTAGAGCTAGAGAGTTGATAATGAAAATGTACTTCTGATGTGAATATTGGAGTCAATGATGTCGCTCGTCCCGACATCCCAATACATCGAATGTATGGAACAGGTAAGTGTGGAACAGGAACTAGGAACTTGGAATTTGAAATTTGGTATTTGACCCTCTCACTTGATTCTTGACAATCCCTATGTATGGCATGCGAAACTGTCTAATCCAATGCATCCCGTGCAGAACCAGATCTAATTCTTGTCCAAGTCAAAAAAAGAAACTGATTGAGGAAAAAGCCTTTGACTCAAAGCACGTGCTAGCCGTTTAACCTATAAGAAAACTTAAACATGTGGGACCCCTTAACCTTTTTCTACCTATCATTTGAAATTCAGTGGATTTACTATTAAAATGATATTAAAAGTGTCAAAAATTTCATACGACACTTATTTTAATGTTAAAAGTTTTTGTTAGCTTACTTAAATATATAATCGAAGAAGAAACGATCATTTGAGTACTTAGGGCGAGAAATTCCTACTAAAAGCATTATGTGGAATTTTTAATTAAATATTAACGCTTAGATGAGTTTTTTAATTAAAAAAGAAAGAAAGAAAGTCCACGTGGACAATGACATGGCCTTTAATCACAAAACGGTGGCGCTTTAAAGCATTCAAGCTTTGTTCGACAATTTTGAAGCAAATATGTCGTGGTTTGAAGCAAAACATCAAGCGCTAGTAATCTAGCATTGGCGAAGAAGATCGAGCAAGTGAGAGGAACTTCGAACACTCGGATTAGAAAAGCAAGGGAAAAGAGAGGCACAACCGACGAGACTCGGAAACAACGGATGGCGTCAATCGATAGCGATGGCAATGTCCAGAGAGCGACGGAGAAGGATCACTAACGATCAAAGTTAAAAAATCGTCGAGAGAGGATTTTCTCATGAGACCCGTGTTGTGTGCTCTGTTATGCTCTGTTATGCTCTGTTTTGGCTCCACTGAGCTCAAGATGGCTGGCGATGTAGATTTGACGGTGGCTGTCGACGATCGGAGACGGCGGGCGGTGGATTGAGCCATTTGCGGATGAAGGGAAGTTGCTGGAGGTAAATTTCTAGTGCATTTGTGTCTAGTACCGATTTCTGTTGTTCTAGTCAGCTAGGGGAGGTGAGTTTTTTAAATTGGATGCTCTTGATGGTCTGATTGTGGAATTTTGAATGTTGTGATCTGGAAGGGGGAGGATCTGGACTTCGCCTACATTGCATTTCAGCTTTCTCCGCGAGGAGAGACAATAAGGTGGCTTAGTATGACATGCTCGCTGCATAGGCTTTGTCCTTGATCCATGGGGACAAGCTAGAGTCGTTGCAACATCTACTGTAAATGGATAATTTATTGCCCTAGACGACAATCTTTCGATGAGGAATTTACGGTACTTGTGTCCATAGGAATAATGTTGCTGCTAATTGGTGGCTTTTGAGAATTAAAGCTCATTTGGGAATTAGGAAAATGTTTGACCGTCCGATTTAGGGTCCATATTTGAGGCAAAACGAGTCGTTTAGGGGATAACCTGTTGATCGAGCACACCAACAACCAAGCCACTTTAGATTTCCGACGAATAAAATAGAAATTGACTCTTAAGTAATCATTGTATTTTAAAAGTAACACTTAAATGATCCCAAAATGAGCGTGGTACAAAACTTTTGACACTTCTAATATCTTATGCCGTGAACTTTTGGCACTTCTTAATGACATTCTTTTTCCCCAGTCCAAAAATTGTAAAATCTCTTAAAACATCATTAGGCCTTCCATAGAGAAATCCATTTTCTTCTTTACATAACCAACACAGCAGCAGCTCCAGAAGGGGAAAAGATCTACTGGCCTTGGGCGCGACACCCAAGTTTGCGGCTCTGGAAAAAAAATTGCATTGCTTACGTGAGGCCGAGGAACATGAGAAGTGTTTAGACACAATCGAATTCGTCCTCACAAAAAGTGTAGAATTACAAGCAGTAAGATAAGATAAGGATATTGATGATACTCCATCGATCGTTATATGCAGTTCAATGTTAAGTACCAATCTGAACTAGATCCCTCCTTCGTGCGAGGGATAGAGTCCGCTCATTGCATTGCAGAATCCGACGACATCTTGTCTTGCTTCTGTCCACCGGCTGCAAGGACATTTTGCACAGCTTCGGATTTTTAGCCATTGTGGAAGCATGTAAAATAAATTATGCACGACCAAAGTATTTGATCGAAGGACGTATGAACTTACCACTGAGCACAGAAATCTCAGAGCTCTTCAGAACACGCAGCCTCTTCACCGTGGATATGAACATACTGTCATTCACATTTTGAACATTAGATCCACAGCACAAAGAGGCAAAAAATCAAAATTCAGTCACTTCCCAGCAACATTTCAGGAATGAATTCGTTTGTGCAAATCAGCGTTAGCACGGAATATTCATGTTTAATTCTCGCTCCAAACAAACATGCCGCACTGTGTTGAGTCCCACAAATTGCACTGGCCAAGACAGTAGGCGTAATATAATAACACAAAACGACACCAGATTAAGAATCTGATGCTGTTCTCAAGACAGCTAAGAAACATGATACCATTAAACAAAGGCTCAACCACCGAGTGCACAAAAATTAAGCGGAAGTATGTATTTTGCAAATGCATCAGATCAAGAGTGGGGAGATGCTTACTGCCAAGGGACGTCGCCAACAAGCATCCTGTCTCCTTCGTAGTCCTCATAAACCAGAGTATATTCCCCTCTTCCGTCAAGTAAACCTGTAATCGGCTTCTCTTCTTCCTGTGTGCTCTTGATATCACAGCCAGAGGAATCTCTTTGTGCTGAACAAAGAATAAGAGGACAAAAACATGACATGAGCAAAGTAAAGTCTACACACAAGTCGAGCCTCCTCGGTATAATGACAGATGGTGTTAGAAATAATCACAAAGAGATTGATAATAATTCTTGAGCTAAACTGCAGATTAAAGAATCTTTCCTTTCGCACACTGTTCTTAATGTGGCAATCATAAACTTAACGTGAAACTTTTAATTGCCTAAGGAATATATATTGATCACATGTATCGTCGGGGCACTATCGTGCAAGAGGAGGGAATATGGTCCGGGAATACTTAATAGTTTCGCAAAAGTAAAACCATCAACTCATCATGGCTGCAAAAGGGTTAGAAAATCACTAGACTGACTAAGTAATTACTTTGTGAAAACTTGCTATAGTGAACCATCACTGACGACACTTAGACATGGGCAGGTGATGTGATAATATCTCGATACTCGATTACTTTTAGCTGCAAGAATTAAAATCTGTGCCTTCCAGCAACACAAGTGAAGACAATGCATGGTTATTTATTAACAAAAATGTATAACCTGCAAGAAGGCCTCGGAAGAGTTCATCGACAGCAGCGGACAGTTTTTCATAACTGTCATAGGCATTGAGATCCACTTTCCGGCCAATGGGGACACCGTCCATGTTCATCTTCACGAACAAGCCTTTTCCACTACTTTCAGCAGGCTTTTCACTGACTATTTTGCTCGAGAGCATGTTCTGATGAGTCTTGGGGGCTGGTTTTCCATGGCCATCGCTGCTAGTGAGATTTTTCCGGAACATTCGCAGTGGCGGCCACCCAACAACTGGAGCTGGAGCAGTCCTATTGAGGAACATTCACGAGGGCACAGAATTGCATAAGTAGGAATATGAAAATGCATCCAGAGTCTAGATAATACCAGACGAAACTGAACCAGCAAAGTACCAATTATTGAGGCGTTTATATTGTCACAGTACCAAAGAAAAAGAAAGTATATCCATCATCCAACATCAAATAGAATTTTTCCATAATACAGTAGTGAACACTTCAGATGACCACTGTCCTCATGATCAAGTAATTTTTCAGATTATTAAAATGTTTATTCTCCCCTTTCATGACTTGTCCTAATGATAAAATCAACCATACAATAGCCCCAAGAGTCCCGGGACAAAGGAAAAAGCCAAGAAAGTGAGTAAACAAATACACGAAAACTCAGACACAAAGTCATTAAAGAAAGGGCAAAACTTACATCAGAAGAGGATATCGACAAGCCCGAGATATAAAAATCTTTTTAGCCGAAACAAGCTAAACGCCAGCATTAATGCGCAGAAAGATGCAGCATTAAAGCATCACTATCCAGGTAATGGAGCAAAACTCCAAATTCTAATATTCCAAAAGGCAAAGATATAAATTAGTTGACACTTGCATAGAGGCAAACAAATTTCTTTAGACACTTAGCAAACATAAAGTCCTGAAGCCAATACACGAGCCATGGACCACATCACGTAGATCTATCATAGATAGAAAAAATTAACTTCCCATAATGTCATGAGTGTTTGATTTTTCTATTTTTCGTTATTTAAGGCATACACAAATAGAATAAAAACGCACTGTCCTGTGATTGAATATGCTCGGCCAATGGAGACAATTAGCAAGAGGGGCAAGGGGGAAAAGGAAAACTGATGTGAGTTGCGTGTACCTTTTCTGAGAGCTGTTGGGCACAGCTGTAGTTGCAGCAGCAGAAGCTGGTAAAAATGCTCTCTTTTTCTCTGCAGCATCATTATTGTTCTGCAAGTCCACCGTTTCAGAGGATTTATCCTTTGCCAAAACAGGCAATTGGGTCCGAAAGATTGAGGGTGAGAGCTGGAGATATGGAGCAAGGTTCTGTGCTTGAGCTTGATTTCCACCGTTGAAGTAGCCAAGAGAGAGAAGAGACTCGTCCTTTTCTAATTTGTACTTCATGGTGAAGTCTTTCTTGGACCGGTCTTCATCACCAGGGGGGCCGAGCTTGAGCTCCAGCGCCTTGTCCTCTGGAGGAGTAGGGCCACGTCTTTGCTCTTGGAGTCTCTTCATGAGCCACTCTCCCTCCTTTGCTACGAAATCTAGCAGCTGAGAAGCCTCCCCATTTCTTGAAACTCGCTCCATGCGTTTAGTGTTTTGAGTTTTGCCAGTTGGGAGTGGACAGAAAGAAACACTCTTTTACTTCAAATTCTGCACCCAGATAGAAATTTTATATAATCTGTTCAAAAGAAAAGAGATAGGCACAGGTATGGTGAACAATCCGAGAGACCGTTAGTACCTTCCGTTAAAGCTCCCAAGTGTTGAACCACACTACCAAGCCTCGCATGAAGCTGGACAAGATGGAAATGCTCGGAGTGTTGGAAATCCAAGGGAAAGGCGTGAGCTTGAACCTTGAGAGCCACGAGAAGCACAACTTAGGAGCACCCACTTCGAAGAGACGGAGAGCCAAACGACGCTAGACTCGAAACCTGAAGGACTAAAATAGAGACCGGCATAAACCTTCCCAAGAGAAGGAGGCGTCACGAGAGCAGGAAGGCAAAAGCAGGGCTAGAGTGAGAGAGAGAGAGAGAGTGAGAAGGGTGGAATGGAATGATATCAAGCTTTTCCTTTGTAGTGTTCTCTTTTTCTCTCCTGTGGCGTGTTGGCACCCTTAAAATGGTTTCATTCCCCTTGTTCCTGCCCCGTTTGGATGAGTTGTTGTAGGGAAAATGGTACAGATGAATGAGGACGATGATAATGGAAACCACCGGGGACACGGAGAGAGACCCTTAAACCAAGGACCCTTAAAAACAGGAACCTAGGACAAGAGCAAAAGCACACGCAAGCAGGGTCTCCCCCGAGAATACTGTTCTGTTCAGCAAAAACATTTCACTAACATGTGCGCAAACGCGCGGGCCCTTGTCTAGTCCTATGCGCAAATCATGTCAAGAGAACAAAAAGGAGACGTCATTCGATGAACATTTTTCATCTTGGTGGCATGATCCCTATCGTCCTCGTTTTTGTACTGGGATCAGATCAATCTCCCCTGAAAATTACCTTGTACTCAAGCCACGACAGGTCCAATGACCCATCATGGCCATGTATACATTCTGGCTTTGTCGGATCTGATTCTAGTTTAAACTCGAGTTTTACATCGACTAAAATCGAAAAACCACTTTTTTGTCTTCACGTCACTCAGCACGCACACGTAAGATAAAAAGATAACGAGTGCTTTTTAACAGTCAGTGGATTGATTTCTTAAGCACGCTTGGGAAATATCATTGGCATTTGGCACTTGCGCTTATCCTTATCTAAACATGGCCATTTATGTTCTAGCTTTTTCAACAAAATTGAATTACGATGCATTTATCTGATGTGAAAACGAAAAGACATTTTCTTTACACGAAAATGACGTTGAAAATGACGTTTGAATGATTACTAATATTTCAAAAACAAATACTAACACTAAATTATCATTGTTTTCGCTTGAAATTAAGTTAAGGTAACATAAAGTTGTTGCTTTGTCATCGAAAGGAACTGAATGGTTTAATTTGGCGTGGTTCGATCGCAAATCTTTGTTTAGTCATATTGTGATTTCTACCTCTTTGTTCTCGAACTAAACTAGTCTCGATTCGATTCTGACTTTAGTTTGGCACGAAGCCGATCGATGCTCGACCTATAACTTTATAAGCCATGATTGACAGAATATGGGCATAGGAGCATAATCACCTCCTCGTGCGTGGAGGCAAAAGGCAACCGAAATGGAACATCTTTGCCCACATGCGTGGGCGTGTCCCGTGTGGCCACTACGCACAAAAGCCATTATGCCCGGAATGTGGCTAATGTGAACGCATGATGCGCCCCTATTCGCTTACACGGCTAGGCTAGGAGGATTCAAAGCAGGCCATGATGGCGCAATTGAATACAATTTGAGCCACCACCGCACACCTTCCCAATTAGATGAATGGGCGGATCGATTGATCCTGTGTGGTTGGCACCGAACTCGTGCATAGGCCCACGGGCGTGGGTCGAACCTCGCATGGGCTTGAGTCTGCCCGAACTGAATCTGTAAAAACCTGTGAGCCGGGCCGTGGGAGCAATTTTCGCATGGCCTCGGGCCCAAGGCTATGGATAGGCCCATTTTTTTATGGGACTATGGAAGACAACTTTGGTTCGGATTCCGATATAACATGAAAACAAGGGTCCAAAACGTTATAAACCAATTATACGGTGATTAGTTTAGTCCTTAAACATTTTAGTTACACTAACTTAGTTCTAAACCTTTTGATTATTTATTAATTTTTTATTTTAAATTTTTCAAGGATTTGCCAATGTAGTTTTTCTGAATAATGTTGTCTAGAAATTATTGATGTAGCAATTTTTGCAAAATTAAAAAAAAAAAAATCCTAATTAGTTATTTTATTTTCTTTCCTTTTCTTCTTGTTAAATTAAAAATATTTAGAATTGAATTGGCTACTACACAATAAATTTTAAATTTTTAAACCATTTTTTCCTAGAAAGCAAGAGTTGCGATCACTATTTGTGCGACTATTAAGGGACGAAAGATAGCATTTTGCTCTCTCCTGAAGTGAACATGTTGGGTTTCAATGTATGAGTAGTTAAAAAAGGATTTGTGCTATTTTATTGGCATTGAGATCTCTTGGATCAAAGTGATCGTACTCATTGAGAAGTAAAAAAAAATATTTGTAGAAAAAGTTAATTTATATTTCATGCAGTCTCTTTTTACAATATGCTAGACTCTTGAAGAATGCTCTCGAAACACTTGTTAGAATGATCCATGAACCACTCAAATTTCTCGGCCTTTTACGCCAAAGACCAAGAAGAGAACGCTAGAGCCAGGTCGACAACAAACCCGGTAAATCCAACAAGGGTGCAATTGAAAAAACCGGCACGATCCGGGTCCCAGAACTGAAAAATAAAGATAACGAGTCGTGGAATAACAGAAATATACGAATCTACAGGGACCGAAACGGCAATAGAACCTTCTTACAGACCTGATGCTCCTGCGCTCCTGCGTCCCCATCTCCAGCGGGCCTGCTCCCTGAAACGTCTTAAACCCACCCTCCGTTTCTCCCTCCCTCCCTCAAGCTAAAACCCTAGAGCTCTCTCTCTCTCTCTCTCTCTCTCTCATGGCAGAACTCAGTGAGCTGACTCGTCACATTGAATCATACGTGGACGCTTCTCGTTCTCCGAGCGAGCAGGTTGGTTGCTCCGTCTCTCTAGTTTTATTCAGTCGGATTCCGCTCCGTTGATCTGTTGCTCGTGCTCTGCGTATGCCGATTAGGAAAGGTACCGGTAGTTGGGGCTAAGTGCAATCCAGTTGAGTGTGAACTGTCGAAGACTCGCTTCTTGGCACGATTAGTTCGCTAGGCGAAGTGAGTACGGATTTGATGAGTCTAATTGCTCTTGTACATTAATGTACTACGCAAGATGATCAAAAGTTTGAAAATTTATTGGCAATTATGTTCAGCGAGCCGGCCCAAGGAGGTGAACTGAGTTTTAGTGTCGGTGCCCGGTGATTTTGATGGAAACAGCTTTGTTTCGTGGCTTGTGATTGTTGTCAGGGACATGCTGTTTGTCGCCTTGAGCACTTATATTGTCGTTTTGGATTTAGAAATAGGGTCTGGTTGGTTTTGGGAAATAATCTCTTAGTAGAGTTGTTGGTTGCTGGTTTTCCAGATAACAGCAGAATAACAATTCTCAGTTTTATATATAGCGATATAAATGAGAAGAAGGCTGAGACTTCATGAACGGCTTTCAGCAAACAAATGGAAATTATACATATAGATGTGAACACAATGTCCAGAAGTTATTTGTTGAAAAGGAGTAGAAATTGAATAAATAATATGTTTTGCAGTAGAAGAAAGCAAAGATAAAAGCTGGAAAACCTGTCTGGACTCTACGACTGAATGTCCCCTAACAGTTTCAATGAACTGTGTGATAAACCCTCTCTAAAAGAAAAAATGGAGATATCATGGAGTATATTTGTCACTTGTTTCATGGGGGTGCATGGTAACTTTATTACAGTCAATGAAGTCTCCTGGTACGTATTAAGAGCAGTTGTCCATAAACAACGAGGGCTGTGAAGTTTCTTTTCTTTTAGCCAGCACAGTGATAAAATCGATCATCTTGTTAGAGTGCGCAATTTGAGCACAATATATGGGGCAACTAATCCTGTAGCTGGTGAATGTTGTCCATCTAGTTTTCCTTAAGCTTTCACTCCTGTTAGTTTTCTGATTACCCTGCAACAGGTGGCAAGTTTACGGGCAATCACTTCCCTTTTGAATAAGGATCTCCTATCTATAGAGATATTGGTAACCTCCCTTTCAGATGCTCTCCGTGAAGGAGAAATGCAAGTTACTCTATAAACTGAGTCTTTACGCCTCTTTTGGTTAACTTTGACTATCGCTATCCACCTTTGCTGTTACAGGTCAGAGAAATGGGCCTGTATTTGACAAATACAGATAGTGTTATTCGCTGTAGAGGTATATTTCAGTGACTTTAACATGCTAAATTGCTAATTTAATTGTATTCCTTCTTACATCTCGGTTATTCGAGCCAATCTTTACAATTTTGTGTAAGCTTATGAATAGAAAGTGGATCAGCATGCAATTTGATTGTGAATTTAGTCATTTGAAGTGTTTTGACTTAAAATCCTTTTGCAAATCTTATCACTTAGTGAGCTACTGCATCATTATTGTTAGGCGTGAGCACTAGAACCGGACTGGTTCTGCGGGAACTGCCGGGCCCAGTTCCCAGTTCCTAAAATTCAGAACCGGTGTTTGTTGTTCTGGTTTCCATTTCCAGGTGTGGACCAAACCATCTAGACTGCTTGGACCGGACCGATATTTTACTTTTATTAGCAAGTTAATCATACTTGATCATATTTTATTACACTTTTAACATCTTTCCATTGACCTTTTAACTAATTAAAGATCCAAAACACTAAAGAATGAGAGTTTTAGACAATGCAACAAAATTTGGTAGTTTTTTGACCAAAGAGAAAAAACAACATTTGTAGTTATGCAGGGAATGGAAGAAAAAAAAAAGAAAGATATTACTGCCGGTTCCTAGACTCACCTGGGAACCGGATTGAACTGGGCTGGTGAGTTCATTCTAGGACCAGGTGTGCCGGTTTCCGGTTCCACAAATTGGGAACTGACCCTTTTGGTTCAGTTCTTAGTTTTGGGGTGGAAATTGACCCACTTAGGAATCGATCACCTTGATTATTGTTTGTATTTCATATCGTATCCAAATTTGAAACAAGCTATTTGAAACAAGCTATCTTAAGCATGGTTTTGTTCTCCAGGTATCCTTCTCCTAGCAGAAGTGCTGGACTCTCTTTCATCGAAGCCTTTGGAAACATCCACTATCCACAGCTTGATAATATTCTTTGCAGATAGACTGGTGAGCAAAGGACTTTCTCATATACATGAGATACTAAAAAATATTGTTGTGAAACTTTTATTTAGCATCATATCCAATCTCTTGTTGTTTATCTGTATCCATTTTGTTTTCTTTTCCCTCTCCTTATTTCCACCTTCTATTCTGCTTTGGAAGTGGGTGGATTCTGGAAATTCAAAGATGTAACTGGCAAGGTTTATGTGGATCTTTCATCATTGTTGCACTTTAGTAAAACTCCTGAAGGTGCATTGCTCCCTGTAATTTGTGTCAGTAGGGATCGATTGTGAGGACATTGTTGGAGGTTTGTCTGGAACAAATTGTCATAACTCTTTTAAGCAAAATGGATAAATTAATAGTTTGCCGGACATTGGGCGTTTGTTCCAGAGGAACTTTTTTCAAAAGGAAGTCAGATTTTGAAAAGAACAGATCATAACTTTAGTTTTCGTTTAGTGATATCGTCATTTTATACTTGAGGAAGTGTAGATGACAAGATAAACTATACAGAATATTTATCACTCTTGACTGACAACTTCAGACTGGCGTGAGTTACCTAGTTGGTGGGCTGAAATAGGAGTTCCTTGGTGATTTAGTCTGGTTAACTGGGTGAGCCCAGTTCAGTGTCAACTTCATCTTGTTTAATCACGGGCATGAGCAGTTGTGAATCGGATCAACCCAGTTTTAAGTTGGGGGTTCATCATTTTGGCTTGTCATGGAGGTGGGGGTGAGATAGGTATGACACCTCTAATCTTGAGTTCTGATGTATATGGAGGTCCTACATCGGTTGGACTTGTGCTCTGCAATTGTCTTGCATATCTACAGCTGGCAACAAAATAATCAAACTAGGCTGCTGGGGTAGTTGGTGGAATTGTAACTGGGATGCATTGGTCATAATAAGGGTGCTGGCAAGACTGCTGGACTAATATGCTGCACACGTCACTGTATGGCATGTCTTATGTGTAAAATAACTAGTCTGATGTCATACGAATTGAACCATAGTCTGACTGATTGGACTACACAGAGGCCAGCTGACTGACTGTTAAATTGACCTGTTTCACTTACTTCTGATTCCAATTGGACACCTGACTAGTCTAGTTTTAAACTACTAGATTGATATCTATATTGATTAACTTGTTTGAATGGCCATGCCACATAAAAAAGAGTTGCCGATCCATAGTGAGAGGATGCTTGTGAAAGCCTACTCCTCCTTCTCCTTCTTCTTCTTCTTAATAATAGATATATATATTTATTTATTTATTTATATGAGAAGAAAGGGGGGATGGTTGAAAGTGTAGGAGCTTGTCAAAAATCCATTGAATAGGCTATATTTGTAGGACTTGCTTGAAAATTATAGTAAATTTACTGAACATAAGTTTTTACACATGGGGTTAAATATTAGGTCTCGATTAGATTATCTCATTCCTTATAAGATTTAGTAGCACAAAGCTTCGCTAATTATGCTGTTCTAAAAGCTAGTTGGCATTGATATAATGTGGAAAGAGAGAAAAAAAAATATCTGTCTATAAACCATAAGAAGCATGGTCGCGAATGACAGTTGTCCAAAATTTGCAGTTCTTGGGGCATTGGGATCATAGGGGGAGAAGTTAAGGGCATATTCATGTAAGGTTTTGTAAAGGCTGATCACGATCTGTTGTTCTTTTCCTATTCTATTTTGGCTATTTATATATGTTTCTCATATTGAATAATATAAAATATTTTTAGTCATAAATAAAGTATATCATACTTGTACCAGGCGGATTGGAAAGCTTTGCGAGGTGCACTTGTTGGTTGCTTGGCTTTGATACGGAGAACAGATGGGGTGGGCATGGTGACAATTTCTGATGCAATGGCTGTTATGAAGTCATATGTGCAGAATCTACATGTCCAGTCCTTGGCTCAGCATGATAGAAAGGTGGGTTTTCACGTCTAATTGTTTGAATAGCTGAATATTATTGTCCATATAAAAGTAGTAAAGCATTTCCTTTCTGTATGTTCAGCCATTTTCTGGAGTCTTGCTTACTTGATTTTACGTATCCATATTGCAGCTTTGCTTTGAACTTCTGGAGTGCCTGCTGGAAAATTATCCCGATGCATTTGTTTCAGCGGTATCATTCTCATCCAAGTTTTTCCTCAAACAAATCTCTGTAATGTACGGTCAGTCCTTAGTATCTGTTTATTTTGTCCGTCTTCATATATTGATGATGAAGCTAAGAGGTAAATACTTGCAGATCTTTTTGTCCAAGCGGTATATTTTCATCTCAAAGATGACTGAAAGTAGCCCTTTTATCTTAAACTTAATTGAGTTCAGTATGGTAGAAGGTGAAGTGACTTTGAAGACTTACAATAATCTCTGTCGGTCCATCAGAACCTTCATATACCAACATTTTTCAGCACTGCCGAAATCTTGTTGCAGTGTGATTCGGGTTGAAATGCCTATTTGGGTGTTTCTTGTTTTAAAACTTTAAAGGTTATACGTGCCTACCAAATAGTGACATCAATGCTTTTAACTCTCTTTTGTTATGCCATGACTTGCAGAGATTACTTTTGTAAGCAAACCCACTCCTTTTCATTTGATGTTGCACATTGTTGTTTCTTATGCAACACAAATAGAACTTAATATTATTCTACATGTCATCGTGTTGCAAACTGTATGTAGCTTATCTATGTAACAATGAAGATGCAATCCCTTCTTTTCCAGAAAGATTCCTTCTTAGAAACATTTGCTTCTTTAATGAGGAGTAATAATCCCAATTTTTAGGCTATTATACTTGAGGACATATACTTCATTATAATGCTATTTCACAAATGAGAAATGCCAAAGTTGCTAAATGTTATATTAAAAGCTGTTTTCTACCATATATCTGATGCATATTAAGAAAACTGAAGTAACACTGTTTTATGATGCAACATCATTAAATAAGCAATTTTTAGTGAATTAGTGTACGCTACTCTTGACAATCATTTCTTGAGAATGAATGTAGCTTTTGTGTGCACTTATGTGCTTTTGGCATCTCTGCGAATGTGCATGCATAAATCTGCTTGTTCTGTTCTAGTGCATTAATGACATATTGATTGATCTCTCATATGTACATTCATTGCTGATATTTTAGTTGGGTTTTTAATGTCCTTGATATATAAATCCTGTCATATCAGTCACTCGTATTCTGTTTGCAATCTAGGGCACTGAAATCTTTTATGCAATATGTGAAGCTGTTGATTATGAAAAGGACCCTCAATGCTTACTAGTGGCATTTCATATTGTTGAACTAGCGATGCGACAATTTCCAGATTTATGTGGTCCTTCCGATGGCTCAGTTGGGGAGATATTTGACATATTGGGCCGCTACTTTCCAATCCATTTCACACACGTAAGTTCTATGTCGACCATGCTTAGGATATTAATTTACTTGAAGATTCTTGGCTTTAGTTTAAAAGGTGCTTCATATCCTTTAATACATCATCAGTCTAAAGTATCTTTCTAGTTGAACACTTGCATTTTGCTTCAGTGTGTATGCTTTGTTTCAAATGAGATGTCTGATAAATGCGATCACAAGACTTAGTTTTGATGGTTGGTGATCTGAGGATTAAAGGTTTTATTTTGGTCTACTGAGGACTTAAGGTATTAAAAAAGCCACAATCAGGCCTTGAGTTGGACTTTGGTGGAATTTAGGCATCAGAATCAACACGTACAAAATGAACAAAATTTATGTGGGAGCTATGCGGATGCCTGAATTCTACCAACAGTGAGCTTGAGAGCTAATTGGGGCTTTTTTAAGGCCTTAAATCCTCAATTGACTTTAATGAAACATTTACTTCCTTAATTGATGAACAGCCAAAACCTTATGTCCTGGTTCTGCACTTATCTGATATGTTTTCATCTAACAATTTCCAAAAAGAGATGGGCTTTAGTACAATTCAATCATAGCTGATTTCTGGCTAATAGCATGCGGATATTTTTTTTTGCTTGTCCAGATAAATGGCCATGTTACGTCTTTGTTTGCATGCATAGAGATATGCACTTTTCATATTGTCTGATCGAACACCAAATATGCATGTAACTTAGTATCAGCTAAACAAAAGGAGCCATGTACATATTTGGTTCAGGAATTTACTGTTTACCGGATATTAAAGAATCATATAATAGTCCAAGCTGTAGAGCAGATTAAACTTCATTAATCATTGCAAAAAACTATATTTAGTATACTTCTATTCTTTCTACCCAAGTGGTACCCCTGGCGTGGCAAGCTTGGCACCATGCTCCAAGCTTCCATTGGTCAAAGAGTTTAGGGAACTTAATATGAAATGTTTGGCGCCATACTGATGTCTGCAGAATAGAATTTGCTCAGTCATGTTGACCATTTTTTTCTTTTAACTTCACAACAATATTGTTTTTTTTTTTTCGTCAATGAGATAGTGATCAGAGGCTGGCTGTTCATGTTTTATCAGGTTAATTAATGTAGCTTATTCTAGGTTGACCTGCTAAACACTGTATGTGGCTCTAACTGGTTGGCAGTAAACTTTGTCAAGCATCAGAGGAAACATATTGAATTTGCTTTGGCAATTTTAGGAAGAATCTATATATTTGTTGGTCATTTGGCTTACAACAGATGTGATGTATCATCCTTATCCTCTTGTCTTGAGTCAGATGAGCAATAAGTTCATTTTGAGCTTTATTAGCTGTTGAAAAGAGCATGAATATGTTAGCTGTTCTATGTTCTCTGTACCGTTGTCCCATGGTGATATCACATGAATAACATGCTAACATTGTTTGTGAGAGGTAAAGTGACTTTTAGTCTGTTTTACATTTAATGCATTGTATTTTGGTTTGCTTTTAGACTCTTTCTAAAATTGTGAGCTAAATACACTATTTCAAAGCAGTTTGTATGTTACTTAGCTGATGCATGGATTCTTCTCACTTTTTCTCAAATCCAGGCAAAAGGTCAGGATGTAGATGTCACGAGGGATGAGCTCTCCCGGGCATTAATGGTATGCACTAGATTGCATAGCAGAGCTATGAGTTATCTTCTCTCTCTCTCTCTCTCTCTCTCTCTCTCTCTGTGTACACACGCATACACTAACAACCAGCTAACGCCTTCAATGTATTGATGGCATTATGACAATCCTGCATTACATTGCTATGCTTGGAACCAATGATCTCATGCCTTGGACGCTTGGGAGAATCTTAAAATTCTGAGCAAATTCAAGTTTAAGTTACTTGGCCCTTACAACATTGGTATCGACCATGTTTAATTTGGTCTTGAAATTTTTATTACGTGTCCCTTCTCTCACCTCTCTGATTCTTGGATTTGCACAATTAGCTGAGTGAGTATTTAAATATAAAGAAAATAACCTGGAAGGATAACCAGAGATGCTATAAGCACTATTACGAGTTCTTCAACTCATCTGCCAGTTGATTATTTACTCATTATCATGTATAGCAGCCTTAGAGTTTGGCTACTGTGCCTATGAGTTGCTGGTGACCAAGTTATTTAGTCTCTGAGACTTTTTGCACCTTGCAGTTTATTCGGTAGGGGAATTATGACCAGGATGATTTCCTTATATTTTTACCTGGTTTATATTGTTTTTCTTGATTATGGCCACACTATGTGATTTACTCATCAAATTTGGGATATTCATTTTCTTAAGAATGATTTCCATCAGATGGTCAGCATCAGGCTTTAAATTACAACATGGCATTAATTACGGTTCCAGCATGGCAGGGCAATGTTGCCATGTGCCATTGTAAAGCTCTTTGAAGAGAAATGTATCCATAAAAAATTCAATAAAAAGGTGTTGCTGTACAATGTTGTTCTAATATTTATAAAGAGAGGAAAACAAGGCTAGGATACAATAAATACTTCCACAAAAGGTGATCAGTTGAAGTTCTAATTTGCATGATCTGCGTATTTAGTTTTTCAAACCCAAATGCCTACTCAAATTTATAGAACTCTCTAACATATGAGTTTGTGGACTGGAAAAAGTAAGTGTCGTGGTTGAGGTAGTATTTTGAGCACCTTTGGAAGTTATATTACTAGCTATATCTTGCTGTTGGTTGACCGTGTCAATGAAAAGTCATCATGCATCGAATACTGAGCAGCTTCCAGATTTTTAATTAAAATAAATGATACTGTTAAAGGTAAATAAGCCCACAGTATTACCAGAGGATTTTTTATTTTTGGACCATGGTCATTCAACGAGTAGCCATGACTAAAGTATTATAGTCTTAACTTTATATGGCCTGAGACTGCAGTTTCGCAGAGACATATTGTGAAATAGGAGGCATCTTGATCAAAGTTTGCAGGTGTTTGGCTATTTGAGTTATGAATAGAAAATATTTAGTTGTATTTGCGGATTCGACAATGTATCTTTGTGACTTATTTATGACATTGAGCTTTGCCAGGGCATCAGAAATTCACATATGTTTGAATTATAGTGAACTTGATAATTAGTGAATCATATATATCATGTGAAGTGATGGAAAATTTACTACTCAATCTAGTCTGAGATGTGATATACTCAAAATAGAACGTCAATAAATTAATATTAATTCTATAAAATTTCAGTATAATGCATTTAATGAAGAACATAGAGACTACCCACATGCTCTGGCAGTTGTAGACTTTTATCATATCCTATTGTCACTAAAGGTGTAGAATCAATGCAGAGAACTTATGAGACTTGTGAAAACCATGATAGATCTTGAGAATATAAACGGGAAAAGGTCTTTTTTCTGTTAGAAGATAAGGTATTTATCTTGTTACTCATTTTAACTGTGTGAATAGAGGATTTGAGTAAGCTGTGGAGATTATGATCAAAATTGTGACAAACTATGATGACATTTAGTTGCAAGCATACATCCCCCCATAGCTTGGCAAAATTAAATAGATGAAGCATATGATGGAGAGAAAGACCGTTAAACATAGTTAAAAGTCAATTTTTGACATGTGCTATGTTTCCTTAAAACTAATTGAGTCTTTTTTAGAGCACTTAAACCACATTAGATATCGGAACCTATGCAGCATTTCGGAAGTGGCATATAATCTGTTAAAGTTTTGCAGTGGATCAATTAAGCTTCTCCTACACTCGTATGTTTGGTTTGTACTACAGCTTTATTAACTTTGTTTTACTATGCAGTTTGCATTCACTTCTACGCCACTTTTTGAGCCATTTGCAATACCATTGCTGCTTGAAAAGCTTTCTTCTTCTCTTCCACTGGCAAAGGTTAGAACCTCTTGTTCTTTTTATCGCAATTTCTCAGCAATGGAGCCATTTCACAATTGTGCCTATTTTCTTAGTCTTTCCCATGGTCACTGTGTAAAATTTGAACTTCATTTGTTTGCAGATTGATTCTTTAAAGTGTCTCAGCCATTGTACGTTAAAGTATGGTACAGACAGAATGGAAAAACATGCCATGGCAATCTGGTCATCATTGAGAAACATTGTCTTTTCTTCATCTCAAGAGCCTCTTTTACGCTTTGACTCTGAATCTGTTGATGGCGTTGGATTTTCAGATGATGAAATTGTAAAAGAGGCTTTAACAGTTCTGGAGAAGCTTGTTATGCAAAGCAGTGTTTTATTCTTAAATTTGATTGTTAATGATGAGGATATAAATCTGATTTTTAACAACATCAATAGCTACAAGAGCTTCAGTAATATTTCCTTGCAAAGTAAGCAGAAAATACATGGAGTTGGTTGCATCCTGGCTACTGCTGCAAGAAGTACTATTTCCTCATGCAACCGGATATTTGAAAGTTTCTTTCCCTGTCTGATAAATACTCTGGGGCTTTCAACCTCAATCCATCTGATAATATGTCTCCCAGTGGCAAGCATGCAGTTTCCGGAACACCTAATTTTGGAGCTCTTTACCTCAGTGTCATACTTCTTGAGGCTTGCAGAGACTTGACTGTGGGCTCTGCTCAAGGCGCATCTTTTCCAGCACATGAAACATTTTGCTGCATGCTTGAGAGTTTTTCGGCTTCACAAGCTAGAGCTTTTATTTCTAACGTGGGGAGGGGCAATGAGACATCCATAGCAGATGTCATCCTTGGAGGTAAATGTTGTAGCTGGCACTGTTGTCAATAGCCTCTGTTAGAATTTTCTTGGTCTTTCTGCCATATGAGAAAAATGATATCTTCCTTCTTTCTAAGTTTTGGTGAAGTTTCAATGCTTTTTGGGCAGCAAAGCTAATCTTCTGATTTGAAACAAAAAATTATATGTTTCAAAAATTTGATGGCATGAACATAAATTAAGGATCTTTTAATCATGTAGATATTTTTCTGATTGAGCAAAAATCTGGCATTAACTTTGTTACGTGGGATACTCACAATCCTTGTGATGGGTTGACTTGATTATATGGAAGTTTGTCCAACCTCTATCTGCCAGAGATTTCTGATTTCTGATTTTTTTCATTCCCTATACCCCTTACAACTGAGGTAAATAGTCCAGAACAGAGTTGGAATATGCTGTGTGAACATACATGCGTATTTTCATTAATGGTTTATTATTTTCCTCATTGTTGCCCTCTCAAGTGGGATCAATTTGAATCTTCTTTTGGTCCCCATTTTTGCTGATTTTAGGTATCGATGGACTTCGAATTTTTGACTTTTATGAATTAGTCTTGTCTTACCAATAATTTTTTCTCTTTTTGTATGTTCTTGATGTACATGAACAGCTTTCTCTATTTATGAGTATATATCTGGAAAAAAGACTATTTATTATTTTCGCTTTGGTTCTTCTCTAATTCCAATGGTTTGTGCAGTTAAAGGCTTGCAAATTTTGGCCACATTCCCTGGAAGTTTTCTATCAATACCAGAGTCCTTATTGGAGTACATTTTGACAGCACTCCTCTCAATTATCACTGAGAATTTCCAGAGCACTCTTTCATGGAACTTGGCTTTGAAGGCACTTGTCAATATTGGCTCATACATAGAGAAATACCATGAGTCCAAGAAAGAAATATCCTATACGGTTGTTGTTGAGAAGATTGGTTCATTATTGACTGCAGCAGAATGTGTGATGCCTTACTCTCGCAAACTGGAGGCCATTTCTGAGGTTGGCATGAGTGGAAGAAACTATATGCTAAAAGTTGTTCCCAGACTAGAAGAAGCCATATTCACTAATTTATCAGATCTTTTTGTGAGTATTCATCTGATCATTATTTAGTACAGACAATTCTTGAGTAAAGAAGGTCTTAAAAGTATTTTCCTCGAAGGAATGGATATGTGTCTAGTGATTTGGTAGTTGTCAATGCTAAGAACATGGGCTGCTGTGGATTGGGGTCTTCTGCTAATGGTCATAGTCATTTAGTGAGCATCTGGAAAAGTCTAATGTACTCATTAGGGTTGGAATCCAAATACTCTTGCAACTAAAGAGGTGTCTCTCTTTACCGTTGTTTTTATTTTCCACTTAATTGTTGAATGCCCGCCTACCAAGTAAACTTTAAGTTAATTGAACATTCTCCTTGGGTAGGAAAATGGAGACACAGGGCCAGTTGACAACACAGTTCAGCTTTTGGAATGCTACACCAATAAGGTCCTTCCATGGTACACAACATACTCTTACATATGCTACTCAATGAAGTTTCTCTATCTGTTAGAATTCCTCTCCCTTTTAAAAGTTCTAGTGTTGTAAAATATACCTACTCTTTTTGAATGGATCAGACTGTCTGTCTACTGCGTCCTGCTCTTCTACCTTGACTTCCCTGGATAAATTTATGGTTTCCCTGTCCAAATTAATTTGTTGGTGGTTGATACTTCAGTTCCTTTATCCTGCTTCCATGAAACAAACTGTTACCTGGGCACCACTTCAGTCAGCTCTTTCCTTTAACACCTTAAGTATTTTCTGATGGCCACAATCTATTGATTTTAGGATAAACAACTCAGAAGGTTTTGACGAAGTTCTTCATCTGTTTGTGATCAATATATGGAACCAAATAGAATGCTGCAAGCATTTCAGTATAAGGATGGAAGAAGAGGTAAGTTGTATATTGTTTTCTTAATCTGCAATCTTATCCCCTCTGGCTTGTTTTCTTGAGAAGTTATTGGAGCAAAATTGTCTGCTAGTATCTTTTGAATGTCAGACTGTTGACTATGGCTGCCGTACACAGGTCTTGAGAAATTTTTGTTGCAATATTGAGACTAATCTGTTGCATTTTTTTAGGATATTCTTGAGGCAACAATAAAAACTATGAAGTTTGTCATTTCAAATTGCTCAGAGACAAGCCAGAATGTAATTGTCCAGAAGGCTTATGCAGTTGTTTCATCATGCCATTTCTTTTCATGGAATGAATCTGTTGTCAATCCCATTGAAATGAGAGGGTTGGATATTTCTCACGAGCTCAAACTATCTATTAGAGACAGATTGGTTCTCTCTCTATTTTCATCTGTAATAATGGCAATACATCCCCAGACTCACCTTCCTGATGTGAGAGCTACACTGTGGTTATTCATGGAAATGCTCCTCAAGGGGCATGTTCCATCAACACAGGCACTGGGCTCTATGGTGAACAAATTCGGTTCAAAATCCAATGGCCAAAGTACTTTGAATGATTGTCTTTTGGAAGAGGCAATGGATATAATTTTCAACACGAGTATTAGCCATGCAGATAGTGCTTTTAGAATCTCTATGGGCATAGAGGATAAAGGCACAATGACTTTAAAGGATTTGTGTCTTGGTGCTTCAAACAATAGACAGCTTCAAATCAATGCCATTGTTGGATTAGCATGGATAGGAAAAGGTTTGCTGATGCGTGGTCATGAAAAGATTAAAGATATTGTTATGATACTTCTAGAGTGTTTTTCATTGAAAGATGGGAGGCACTTTAGACAAGATTCTGGACAGGAAAATTGTGAGCAGGATGTATCTTCTTCTGTCATGACCTATGCGGCAGATGCATTTCATATCATGATGAGTGATTCAGAAGTTTGTTTAAGTCGAAGATACCATGCAAATATACGACCTCTCTACAAGCAACGGTTTTTCTCGACTATGATGCCCATACTTCAAGCATTGATCATTAAATCTGATTCATTGTTCAAAAGGTATGATTTCCCTTCTCAATTCCCCCTTCAGTATTCTCATTTTCCTGTTTTATAATTTTTCTGGCACCCCTCCATCATTTTCTAAATGGTGGATGCCCTTCCATGTGCTTTCTTTCAGTGCCATAGCTTCTAGTTAGACAAGTTTCACGAATCTTCCAGGGGCTATATGCACAAAGCTTGAAGTTACAGATGGCCATAATGTGGCCTTGTCCTCACCATGTCTGTATAATTCTGGAGATCTGTGGCTCAATATGTACTTATTTGAGCCATGTCACCTGCCTTAATGTTTTCTGAATGAGTAGTAGAGCCTCCTGCACTTCTGCACATGCATGATGCTCTTTCAGGTCCCTATGAAATGGGTATTGAGCATCATTGAATAGCTACTGGACTGCTGTCATGTTACTAATCATATTACCTCGTCCTATAGTTAATTTTGTTATTTAGCGTAATATATTTCTGACTTTTATCATGGTCTTGCTTTTGATACCAATTCATTTGATTAAACTGGATGAGGCACTTTTTATTATTGAGACAGTCTATGATAATTATATGCTGAAAGTGAAGCTTTTTCCTGATACAGATCTATACTTTGTCGGGCTCTGGCATATATAATGTCTGAAACTCCCCTGGTTGCTGTCCAGGGAGAAGCAAAAAAGGTTTATAACAAGAACCTCAGAACTCTATTCTTATGAGATTTATACACGTATGCTGATACTATTAGAAAACACAATCTGAGGCAAGAATATTTTTTCTCCCTTTGGTAGCTCACTCCAGTTCTTCTAGATGCCTTACTGATGTTCAGCAAGGATAATCGGGACAAGGATACGATGTACAGTCTTCTGCTGCTCCTGTCTGGAATATTGACAGACAAAAGCAGTAAGTGAAACCTAAGCTATCTATTTATTAGAGTTCTGACAATGTTCTCTCTTTTGCTCTTTTGTACTCTGGGAATTATAGAGGAAGTCCTCAAACCTGGTGCCTTCTGTGGGCATATAACTAAGGGGCAATACGTGTAGACAAAAGGTTGATTGTGTTCTTTGGATGTCATATTCAATATTCTGTATATGTATTACAGGATGAATAGTGTTGATCAGGAAACTCGTTCACTTTCTGGATTTAATACTGATTCATATAAGACCGTTCATATCATTATCTAGATTTTAGTGACTGCTATGGCAAAGTCCTTACTTCTTTTGATGTCACGATTGTCCTGGGTAGAAGAATAGTTTCATCCATCGCATTCATCGGCGCAAGAGCGTTGTGAAGCGATGCTTTTGCTTCCCTGGTTTTGTAGATTGTCCTTGTATGTTTTAAGTAGTAATACTTTGGTGAAACAGTTCCCGTGCATACTAGATCATTGGTTTTATTTATGCAAGCCTGTTGCTATAGCTTTTTCCTTGGATGTAAAACTTAGTTTAAATTCATGTATCATGATGCTATTTTAGTGAGATGTCTCCCTGTCTTTAGTTTATCCTCCAATGTCTCAAATCATTTCTTCAGCCTCCTGACTCCATTCCCCGACACAACCTAAAAGAAAAAAGAATAGCAAAAAAAAACAAAGTTGAGTGACTTAATTGGGATTCCCCAGTTACATCCATTTCTAGGTTTTTACAATGAGGAAAAATGGGTGGATTCCTGGGTATCCATGAAGTGGGATATGTGAATTGCATAGCTACTATGCGAGGGACACAGATTTTGATGGTTCCATAAGCAAGGGCGCTGGCAGAGATTGATGTACAGATGCTATTAAACAGCTATGATAGACTAGAGATGTTTTTTCTTGTTGTGCTTTTCATTGCTGAAGCCAACTTTGAGATGAAAAAAGAAGATATTGTCATGTCTGGATCATCTTGATGCGGACTAGGGTTGGTTATTGGATGTGCAGTGGTTCAGAACAAGGATCATCCCTGTTTATGATTATTATCATGTAGACCATGTCCATAAGCCTGTCTTTTGTATTACTAGCGGCTAAAATATTGCCTAGGATTGAAATTCTAAACTTTTGCGTTGCAGGCCAGGAGGATGTAATTGAGAATGCACATATCATTATTAATTGCCTCACCAGGATGGTGAGCTATCCCCATATGATGGTATGTGATTCTTCCCCGAAGTAAGAAATATTTGATGCTGAATTTTGTTTTAGGCCCTTCTGATACTGTATTTTATTTTCTTTTGGTCGAGATGACTCCCAGTGATGGGCAAAGGTTTTGACAGTGTACAATTACCCATCCTAAATTCTCTTTTCTACTTCAAAGTTAGCGACTGCCAGATGATCGCACTATGGCTCTGTTTGCCTTGAATGTATTAATAAATCAGCTCCACTGCCTGTTCTCTGTGCATGGATCTGCACTCTCTTTTAATTGCATTTAACAGTGGGGAAGGATGGGTGAGGTCACTTCTCACTAACCCTGAACATTTTATTTCTCCTTAGCAATTGGTGTTTCTAAAGTAAGAAAGCAAAAGGCTTTGGAGCCTCAGGATCATCCTGGTCAGTAGGGGCAAATAAGGCAGCGGCCATACCTTCAAGTATCACTATTCTCTCTCTCAACCAAAACAGTAGTAGAAAAACAGAAGGAAGACTAGTCTACTGAGACCAAGACAGGTTTCATAGAT
Organism: Eucalyptus grandis; assembly: GCF_016545825.1. Classification (NCBI taxonomy): domain Eukaryota; kingdom Viridiplantae; phylum Streptophyta; class Magnoliopsida; order Myrtales; family Myrtaceae; genus Eucalyptus; species Eucalyptus grandis. The sequence continues at coordinate 42,260,668 of NC_052617.1, read as the reverse complement.
TGGTGAGGACATAGCATAAGGGGTTATAAGCTCGTACACAGAAAGTAAATTCAGTCGCTGAAAATCAAGTTAAAAAAACTTACTCCAGTCTCTGGGGAGATTGTGGAGCTAACTATAATCCAGTTGTAGTCCCCATACAAGGATATGCATGTTTTTGAATTCTTGGTATAGACATTTTTAGCTAGTGCTGATGCTTAGAAGACTGAACACTGAGTTAGCAATTGCCGCGGTGACACTTCTCTGTCGTAATCTTTGGCTCTAAGGTGGTAATTGCATCGTCACTAGTACTGCTTTCAACACCATTCTCCATATTGGTGCAAATACTTTATTCTTACTTCTTGCGAGGTTGAGCCTTTGCATGTCGGTGAGGTTACCCACCTGAGATCAGAAACTGCCTCCTTGCATAAAAAGCAAGGGGAAGGCTGCAAAACCCCAACCCCCCTCCCCCCTGACCAGTACGATGGAAAAGGCTTGTGTGCGCACACCTAGACACCTTTGTCTGTACTGTTTCCATTTCCATATGCATTAGTGATTAGGTTAAAGCATCTGGTGTTATTTACTTTTGCTGCTCGTAACTCCTATGTATATTCTGCATGCGTGTAGCTTGTTCGAGAGACGGCACTTCAATGTCTTGTTGCCATGTCAATGCTGCCTCATTCTAGGATTTACCCCCTGAGAAAACAGGTAAAATTATGCTTGCTTCTTGTGTTTGTCCCCCTCCAATGAATATGTACATATTAATTTGACATCACGTTTGTTTTCTTAAGGTATTGCAAGCTGTATCAAGGGCGCTTGATGATCCAAAGAGGTCTGTGCGACTACAAGCTGTCAGATGTCGGCAAGCATGGTCTGTCTTTTTACCCACTTGTCTAGTTAGGCATTGGTATTAACGACATTGCTTCATCAAGTTTTTGACTACCCCGTTCTGTTGGTGTTTTGACTGTCAACAGGTTATCACTTGCAACAACTTAGTTTCTGGGAGTTCGATGCTGACCGTCAGTTTTCCTAAATTTTTCCGACAACTAGATACACACCCCCTAATTGATAATTGGCAAGAAATGTAAATATTCATTCGCACATTCTTTAACTGGCATGTGTAGTTATTTGATTTTTATTCTCATTTATTCCCCAAACAACGAGCATCATTTGTAATATTCAACGATAGCTTTAACCTCTAGTTAGGTATCTCGAATTTTTCGGATGCATCAGGTGCTCTTTTTATGTCGACTTCAGTCCCTGAAACTTACCATCTGGAGTTAAAAGTCCTGAGTTTGGTTATTCCCTTCTTGGAAGCTCCACGATCACCTATGTACTACACAAATGGCGAAACCAAAGTAGGAAAAAGAACTGCTAGAGATGTTGCACTTCTGGGCCCTAATGTGACGATTTACCATGACAAGTCCTGGCCCAGATCAGACCTTGAGTGGGAAAAGTACCCAAAAAATCTTTAACCTATTGCATTGATATTAATTCAGTTTTAAAATTTTTAATTATATTGATTTGGTCCTAAATCTTTTTACACCGGTATCAATTTAGTCTATCCAGCTCATTTTGACTGTGTTGATATGGTAATTTTTAAGTAATTTTTTATTAATTTTTTTTCTCTTCTTCCTCCTTAGGCTTCTTCTCCTTGTAGTGGTTGGTGAGGCTTCCGCAAGAGCAGCAAAGCCCTCGCAGGCTGTCGGCGAGGATCATGGCCCTTGCTTGATTCGCCCATATTTGGGTGAGGGCAGCTTTGCCATGGTGGCCTTGCCGCTGGTGAAGGTGGCCTTCCCCGCAATTGGTAAAGCCATGGCAGTCTTTGCCAAGGCGAGATTGGGCAAGGGCTTCATGGCCCTCATTGGAGGCTTGTTGACAACTGGGGAAAAAAAGGCTTCATGGCCCTCATTGGAGGCTTGTTGACAACCGGGGAAAAAAAGCCGAAGGAGGAAGAAGAGGAAAGAGAAAAAGAAAAAAATGATAATAAAATTTGAAGAAAAATATTTAAAAATTTTCACGTTAGCGTTAGTCAAATGGCTAGCATAGGCCAATCGATCAAAATTAATTTATTGGATGGACTGAATTTGTATCAATATAAAAATATTCAAGATTAAATTAGTTCAATTGAAAAGTTCAAGATTGAATTTGTATTAATACAATAAGTTTAGGACTTTTTGGTACTTTTCCTACCCCACCACAAAAAAATAATCGCCATCATCTACGTGAGTCGATCATTGGTGCGAAACCCTCTCGATGAAGTGGATGATGCCCTGTCCATGAAGCTAGCCGATCCTACCAATTTTTCATTTTTTATGGAGAGAGTAAAAGGGCCTGCATGGAAATGTTTCTCGTTTTTAGAACACTTTTTTTGTTTTTTTTGTTTCCGAACAAAATTAGAATAAAAAAAAGAAACACAAAAAACTTACTTCTTCCAAAAACAATTTTGAAGAAACACTTCTTCTTCTCTCTCTTCTCTCTTCTTCTTCTTCTTTTTTTCTTCTTTTTTTTTGGCCGGTCGCCGGCCTCGGCCATGGCCGGTGATTGGTTGTCGAGGGCCGGCGACGCCGTCGAGGGTTGGCGACCTCGGCGAGGCCCCGCCCCGGCAAGCCTCGCCGTGGCTGGGCGAGGCTGCCGGCCCCGTCAGTCGGTCGTCGGAGGCCTGTGACTGGCCGAAAGAAGAAAAAATAAAAAAGAAAGGAAAAAATGAAAAATAAAATAAAAATATTAAAAAATTAAAAGAAACAAAAAAAAATAAAATTTACCAAACGTGTTTCTATTCATTTTTATTCCCAACAAATTTACCAAACGCATTTTTCTGAAAAAAATTGTTCTCCGAAACAAACACTTTTTTTTTTCTGTTCCCCTTGGAACAAAAAAGGAGCAGAAACATTACCATGCAACCCCTAAAAGTTTGTCAAAACAAGTATCTTAAAGCCCGTACTTGTCCAACCAAAGAAGAAAACAAAGTCTAGCGATCGACCCAGCCCTTCAGTGCATACTCATTCAGACTCAGCTCGAGATCATGACCATTGACGAGATCTCCAGTTTTTTTGTCTAGTGTTAATCAACTGTAGTTACCGAGTCCTAGCTTCACTTCCTCTGTCTGCGCAAGAAGTGGCTTAACGTGGAGGGGCATAGGAAGGCTTGAAACTCTGGACGAGCGAATGACTCTCGGCAGAAATAAATATAGCACTGAAAAATAAAGATGAAAAGGAGACCCATTTGCCATTATAAAGATTGGCATTTGCTAACTACAATTGCAACATTAACATTATTGTATCTTCATCCTTTTGCACAGCTTCCCTCTAGCGTTATGGTAATGAAGGAAAAACCTATCTTAATAAAGAAGCAACCTCAGTACAAACTCTGTATAGAGCACGGTGCTAAAACTGCACATTCAAACACTGGACCGTTACTTCCACCAGCCAACCTGCTCACTCAGACATGTCATCTTCGGCTCCACTAGATCGTTCCATATGCTCGTCCTGTGTGACCCTCTCAGGTGATCCAAGATCATCTTCATCGTCTTCTAAAGCCCCTAAGTTAGAAGTAGAAGCACTCCTCTTTGAATTTGAGTAGACCTGTAGGACACCAGACCAGGACCATGTTACCGAAAATCAAACATCAAAGAATCGGCAGCTTAAAAATCATTTAAGGCTGTACCCCTGGTTCTTTCAACTCGATAGTAGCTGGTATTGTTCTGCGCCTCACAGTAACACCAGCAGGTCTTGCAAAATGTTCGACTTCATCACTGGATCTTCCCTCTGCTCTCTTTTTCCTCAAATTGAGCTTTCTAGGAAGAGGCTGAATTGCAAAGACAATAATGAAGCTAAAATATGGTCTAGATCCTAAAAGCCAAAGAAAAAGTGTGCTGATGTTTACCACATAGCGTGCTTCACCCTCATCAAATGACACTAGGTATGTGCTGGGCTCCTCTGTATCATTGCCGCCTCGAACCTGTTGCACGCAAGGTGGGAGATTGTACGTTTAACAACAGATATTGCAAGATGTGCCATCAAGCATTAATATAGGTTCTGTCACATACAAAATCCCAATGGTATTCCCGAAGCCAAGAGTAGCCAATTTCTTCATCCACATCATAAATATCCTTCGATATCTGCCATCAAAAAGTTAAAAAGACCACTCATGGTAACTAACATAAACATCCGCCACATTTAAATGGTATTTTACTGATAGCCAGGAACAGGATCAATTAGGTGAGCCTACCTCATCTGCAGAAGGGACCATGTAGGCTAAGAATTTCTCTGGTTTTGATGGATCAGAGCCTATGGCCTCATAACTTTTCATAATAGCCTGTAATGGACATGTTAATATGTTGCTTACCCCTCAAGTAATTGGATATTGCACACCATTTAAAATAATAATAAAAAAACAAAGCCCAGGTAGAAGAAGGGCTACACCGCCCAGAAAACCAGAAAAGATAGACTAGAGGAAAACAGCAGAGTACTTTTACCCTGTAATTATTGAGCTTTAACATGTTTTTCTTGTGTAGCAAAATTCTCGAAGCAACATGTTAACTGAAAAGACCTTTTTCCCATAACACCATCTGCTAAACAGAACTATTCCTGACCATTCGTGCAAGAGCGCCTACAACTCACCTTTGCTTCATACTCATCACGGGCCGATTGTTCCAATTTACTGTAGACTTCTGAATCAGCTGTGGGATCATTATCAAATGACGCGAGAATAAATTGATCATCATACCTGCATCAAGTGTAATAGACAATGCCGAATAGTCATCATAACTCTCCTGTAATATGAAATCAGCTAGAAAGGAGATTAGAACCAACCAGCAACATTTTTCATTGTGGACTGGTAGTGATCATACAATGCCTCAACTGAAAATCTAAATCCAAGCAGTCTCTGCTAATGCCTAGTCAATGAACTGACATCAACATGTCCCCACCTATAGATTACTTACTATTGGCCAAAGATGTTTGGTGTTCAGCCCAGACAATTCTAGATCAACCCATTTTACACGCAACAAAAAGCAACTCTTCAATGAATAAGTATATGCATATGCATCAGATGATGGAATAAGAACAAAAACAAGTTTTCCATAGCAGATTAAGTCTCATGCAAGAGAAGCTATCAAGACTGATTCCTTCTTACGAGCCATAATACAAGCATAGATTGAGTACATACCGATCGAAATCAGGTAAAAGAGGCAGAACTTCAACTGGATATAAGTTCTTATTGGTTGCATGAACAGGGGCTGACTTGGCTGCCTCAAACGATGCCTCAATTTCCTTGATTCGTCTTTCCCTGGGGAATTAGATTGCTCCTTTAGCAAAAAGAAAAGGACAAACAATCCCACAATAAGGATATTTTCTAATAATCAGAAGAGAAAACCTGTCATTGAGATTATCCAAAATATTGCGACCTCCCCTCATTTCACGCAATTCTTTTGCTTGTTTCTCAGTTAAAGACTGCAATACCAATGCAATTAATAATAACTAAACCAAACAAATATTTACAGAAAAAAAAAAGGTTCATATCAGTAAGGCCATCCACCTGTTTTGCTGAATCCAAACTGAGAGGAGATATGTACTGTGTTTTAACTAGCCAAGAAACACCTTTATCGGTAGGTCGTTCTTTCCTTCTTATCCCATCCTTCTTTATTGGTGTCACCACATCATCATCACGCAGTAATTCTTCATCCTCTGGATCAAGGGGTTTGCGAATACTTGGAGGACTAGTGAAGAAGTGAAAGGAAATCAGATGACTGATGACACGAGACAATTGTGATGCCATTTAAGACATTAGCATGGCCGGGAGATTACTTGTATATATTCAGGTCCAACAGGTCGAGAGGTATGCCAAGATCAGGCTCAACATGAAGTTCGGGTTTCCAACTTTTCTCCAGAGATGTTATAGTGTATTTAGCAAAGCTGCAAAAAGGAAAAAATAGCAGGGTTTATCTTCAAATGAGATCACGTATTTTCTAAAGCTCCATTTTTTTTTTTTTTTTAATTCATTAACTGAAATGATAATGATTCAAAAGTTAAACGTCAGCCTTCTGTTGGGATTATCTTGACCAACCAACTACTGTCACAAATCCTGGTGGAGTAATATTACAGAAATCACAGTATAACTACAACTTTTTGCGCTTTCATACCGATGCTCTGAATTGTTTATAAAGCCTCAACAAATGACTGCCCTTTCTGTAGTTCTTTCCCCACTTTTCTACTAAATTCCCAAATTCAACTATCCCGCACATCACGAGACATCCAACACTCTTGAAAGAGCAAGTGTAATTAGCCTGGTGAAGTAAAGGCAACATTACACATTTCGAAACAAATTTAGCAGCACAATGATGTTACATACCGATCCTTGTCTTTCTTGAAAGCCATAAGTTTTGGTTGAGCACTTGGATCTGGCAGCTCATTTCGAAATCTTCAAAAAACAGAATGCAAATTAAGGTTAAGTTGAAGATACCATTTGTCATCATTAGGCAATCAATAGATTGTCGCTCCTTATCTACAATGATCGAACTGTTCAGATGAAAATATTGAAACAGACAATCATCGTTTTTGTCATTCCATAAACTGGAATAAAATATCAGTCTTTGTTATTCCACAAACTGGAAACAAATAGGATAAGTGCATCAAAAGTCCTAAAACTTATTACGAAAGTGTAATCGAGTTCTAAAACTTTTGAAAAGTTCAATTAAGTCTTAGAACCTACCACAAAAGTGCAATTAAGTTCCAAAACTTTCAAAAAGTCTAATCAAGTCTTAAAACTTGTTATCAAATACAATCAAATTCTAAAACATTCAAAAAATGTGATCAATGGAAGGACTTGATTTGACCAATTTGACAAGTTTTAGGATTTGCTGACACTTTTTGAAAGTTTTATCAATTGCCCTTTTGTCACAAGTTTTAGGACTCAATTGAACTTTTTGAAAGTTGTAGAACTTAATTGCACTTTTGTGATAAGTTTTAGGACTTCCAATATACTTATTTAAAACAAATACAATAATGCCATATTTTTAAGTCTTCAAAACTCTAGTAGGGCTTAGAAATGCATTTCTAATCTCACAATCACACGACATTTTAGCTAATTTAGTGAATTTAGAATACATGAACATTTGCCAAAGAACATATCCTTGAACATGAGAACGTCATCTAAAAAGACACAGCTACTTCACGGTATTATTTCCAGATTAAGGATAGGAAAAGGCATAAGAGTATAAATAACTAATCCAAACAAAAGAAAATCCAGAATAATCTTATTATTTAATACTTCATATATTTATAAAAAGTCTACCTATACATAGTGTATAAATTACCAAGTCAACATTCTGCGAAAGATAGATTCATATTCAATCCCCCATCATGATGCCTTCTGACTAGATGTTGATGCACTCGGTTAATAGTCACATATCCCCCTTTAATTTAATTCGATAGCATGAGAAGCATGCTAAGACCTTCAAGAGAAATTTTAGTCGCCATAATCAGTATGTACAACCTCACTAGACTCGCAATTACACATATCTACTTCTCCAAGGTATTCATCTGTGTACATGCACCATTTAAGAAACTTCTTCACTTTGAGGATGCTATAATTTGAAAAATCTACACAAGCTGGTTTACTCTTTAAATTTATTCAAATAGGAATAATACAAAGGACTATTAAATCGCATGCAGCAGATTCCAGACAGAACTAAGGACACCACATAGATACGAAGTTGGTCAGAGTTGTAGACTGCCACCCAAAACTCGTGAGAGGATTATACACATAGCCACCTTAAAATTTGCTTCTAATTTGCAATCTTGTACAAGCAATAACATCAAATCTCGTAGTAGGAGATGCAGTGGTAACAGCAAACTTGCTTCTTGCCAATATTTTTATGCTTCTTCAAAAACCAAGTTTATGGGATTGCAAATGTTAGGCAACAAGAAAAGTCTCCACATGTGCAGCCAGCATTGTGTTAGCAAGAAACACAGGCTGAAAAAAATTTATACACTAAAACACTTACTTCAACTTGCACAAAAAAGTGGTTGGCTTCTTCAACCTATTCTCAGTCCTCTCACCCGTCAAGAAAGGCGTTGCTTTCCTATCCCCCATTCTAGAACCGACAATTGACCCATGTCCCTTCCCTGAAGACATCATATGGGTCTTCTGTGATATCAAATTTTGTGACTCCTTCATCTGATGCCTGTGCTTCTCCTCCTGTTTTTGCTTCTCATACTCTTTCTTCTTTCTCAACCTCCTCTCTTCTTCAGTCTCCACCCTCCCGGAATTCCCATTCGGTTTTTTTACCATTGGGGCAGGAAGTTTATGTGGTTTAACGGAAAATCCACGATCATATTTACCAGGTTCACGTTCTCTTGAAGCACCTTTATCGCGCTCAAGGGACTTCCTATCAGAGCCTACACTTTCTTTACTCTGAGGAGGAGGAGGAGGAGGAGGCGAACTTGGGGGTGGTGGTGGAATTGCAGAACTAGGAGGAGATGACGGGGGAGGTGGAGGCGGCGGTGGCTGCAATGACTGCATTGATGTGGGATTGTACTGAGAGTATTGCGAAGATGATGGGTAATACATAGGAGGCTGTTGTGGTTGTGGAGGAGGCTGTAAGCTTGCTGAATTCTGTGGAGGCGGCGGCGGCGGGGGCGGAGGATATGAAGAATCTGGTGGTGGAGGCGGTGGAGGTGGCTGGTATGCATAATGGGGAGGAGGGGGATGTTGAGGTCTTGAAGGATTGTAAGGTTGGTGGGGATAATTAGAATTTGGGTGAATTTGGCTGTAGTTTTGAGGGAATGCAGCGGTAGCAGCTGATGGCATAGGCACGTCACCACCACCTCCGCCACCACCGTAACCCCAATTCTGTGAATACTGCGTACCTGCCTGCGGCTGGGAAATTGGAGGAGGAGGCGGCGGCGGCGGAAGTGGATTTTGGCTTGGCGGTGGACCAAATGAGGATTGTGGGGGAAAGGGCCTATAGGAGGCCATGGCCGAGATTCAATCCAATAAAAGAAAACCCTAAAAGAGAGGAATTTCACTGCAGAGCACAACTACTGAAGCTCCAATTCTGAGGTTCGAAGATCAGGGATTAAAAAAAAAAAAAAAAATCAGGGAGAGAGAGCAGTATTTCGATTAGGGCAGATCAAAAAATATCCACAAACACTATCCTCCTCCGTTCTAAGCAGGAAACCTAAACCCTAAAACAGCCAAAAGAAAAACCCCCAAAAACCAATCGAGACGATTCCGTCTCCATCGAGCAACGAGAGAAAGAGGCCCGGAAACTCAAGACAGCTTCAAACCGAAACCCTACTGACTTCGTCCCAACTCCAAACTCCACAGACTAAACAACCTACGCCTAAAATCCGATTCAAAAACTTATCCCGGAATGTACAGATCCTCGACCGAAGTAGCGAAGAGGCCTCAATTGGATCGGCAAATTCGCCTCCTCCTCCTCCTCCTCCTCCTCCTCGTTCTCCTCCGAGAACCCTCTGCTCGAACCAATCGGCGGAGGCCAGCTGAAGACGAAGCGAACGCTCGGTTTTCTCTAAAAGAAGCGGAGCGACGAGGAGAGGCGAAGCTTTCGGCTGACGGAAACAGCTCTCGTCAGCGACTGAACTCTCGCCGCAGCATCGACAGCTCGTATTTATACGAGCGAGAAAGAGGGAGGGAGGGAGGGAGGGAGGGAGGGATGGAGGAAGGGTCGAGCGCTTCAGATTTTGGTCCGGCTGCTGAGTTTGGACATGCCGGAAATTCTCGAGAGGCAGCTGCGACTACTGTCCTGTCTCTTTTCCTTGCATGTACTGTTCTTTTTTTCATTTATGTCCTCTGATTTTGGCAATAAAAAAAAAAAAAAAAAAAGAGTCTTTGTCCAATATATATATAGTTTTTTTTTTTTTTTTTTTTTTGGGGGGGGGGTTAAAGGGGATCTGCTCGAGGGAGCTGTTCACTGACCGTCCTAGATCCCTGTCGTTAATGGGGAGTGTCTTGTCCAACTGATTTTCGAATTTGATTATATAACAAAGAAAAATAAAAATGGAGAATAATCTTGAGTAGAGTGATGACGGTAGGTAATTGTCGAGAATAAACCCAAATGTTTGTAACAAGAGTCAAACATGTTGAGAGGTGCATGGTGAACAAGTGGTGTCATAATCACACGTTATTAACTACTGGATAAGTCACAAATCTATTCGTAGCAATTTTAGGCACATATCTGTACTCAATCTATGAGCTAGTAGCTTCATACTTGACAAGGGAACGCTGATGATTGATTTTATTTAGATGTCATGCAGATGTATGAATAATAGTATTAAAAGCGAACGCACGATGGAAAGAAAGAATGGCATTATATCAACTTTTTATCTTTTAGAAACGTGAGTCTGCTCAAGATATTTGTTTAAAACCGTATGAATCATACACTGGAGGGATTGAATCACTGCTAGATCGAGGCCTGATCTCTAACACGCGAGCTCGGCGGTGGATCGGGGGTCAATGTATTTTCTCGGTTTAGATTACGGTGGACCGAAGGTTTTTAAACGTGAGGTTGATTTTTGATATGTAAGCGTAAATCGGTAGATTTCTTTCAAAAAAAAAAAACAAAATAATAAGAAGATGGGTAAGACCCATTTGATTCGATTTTGAGAAAATGGCTTTGCATTTTCCTAAATATTTTTGAAAGAAAAGGGCATTTGATGAAAATAATAGTGTTTGGATACTCATTTTCGTATATATTTTGTAAAGTAACTTTGAGGTGAAAGAGAAAATATTAAAAAAAAAAAAAAACAAAAAAGACGAAGAGGAGAAAAATAAGGAGGGGGCATGCATGGGTAGAGATTGGGACCGGGCTAGCGTCGATAGTGACCGAGGGTAGGGGTGTACAAAAGAATCGGGGCCCATCCCACCACCCGAAACTGCAGGAAACTACCTGAATTGGTGGTTCTAGAGGGAACCGGTCCGGTTCCCAATTCCAATTTATAGGAATTGGTGGGTACCGGTCTGGTTTTCGATTCCATGGGCAGATCCGCCCACCCGGACCGAATCGATTATATTATAATAATATATTAATTTTTAATATTAGAATAAATTTCAAAATTACTAATTAGTAAATCTAAATTTTAAGGCTCCATCTTCTCTCATGATTTCCATGTTTTAATAAGAATTTAGTCAAATGTGTAAGCTGCCTTTTAGCAACTCAACAAATGGCTCATTCAAATGATACTTTCGGGACTCACATATGACACTGTGTTCAAGAATATGTGGAGTATCGAGAGAATTGTTTCTAAAAAAAAAAAAATTAAGTAAAGCAAATGTTGTAAGAGATTGAGCATTGTTAGGGGATAAAGGAAAAGACAATCTACATATGACAATTATCTAGAATCTTGAACTTAAAGAATATTTTAGATTTCAACTTAAATGATTCAAAAATAGGAAAAAAAAAACATATTTCTCTTCTTTGGTAATGTTTTCTAATAAAATAAAGAAAAATGGTACCCTTAATTAAATTGGTTCGATTTAAAGAAAAATATTACTTGATATGAAAAATACTTACGGTGAGATTTGAAAAACGATATTATTATTGGTGAGATCGGTTCCATGGATCCACCTGGAACCAAACCGAACCAGCGGTCCAGTTCTCGGGTGGATCCATGCAACAAAGGGTGGTTCCCGGTTCCAATTTTTTGGAACCGGTTCTTAGTGGGCAGTTCCGGTTCTAGGTTGGGAACTACCCACCCGGACCATGCACGCCCCTAACCAAGGGTAATCGTCGGCCGAGTTCACGCAATCCCAGGTGAGGTGACCCGTGGGGTTGCGTGAGCAAGTTGCAGAATGTTCGCTAGCGACGTCGATTCTAGGGTTTTGATTTGGACAATGCAACATTGGAGATTCACCGGCAATCAATTTGCAGACAATTTGAGCCCTTTGACCGTTTGTAACCCGGGCGATGGTCGTTGAGGATGCCAACGTCGAGGATGCACCTCGACGACGTGCCACACCAAGGTCGCATGACCATGGTTGAGGGTTGAGGTCAAAAGCCAAATCTGAGTTGCTCAACCCTCGACCTCGACCTCGACCTCAAACCACAGTAGCTCCAATGAGTGGCTCAACGACACGCGTGACCCTCAACCTTGACCTCGATGACAACAACCTTGACCTGAACTTCACCTCAACAACGAACCAGTAAGCCCAAGGGAGAAGATGAATAGTTATTTTTTTAGGGCAAAAGTGGAAGACATAATTATTAGTGATGGCAATATTGGAAAGAAAAAAAATATCATTAAACCCTTAAAATAGCATTTCGAAAATGCCAAAAGCGCAAAGTAGGTCTCTACCGCTTTGGGCTTTCAACATTCTCAATGCTACATTTGATCAATGGGGTTCCAAAAACACTTGTGAAATACTTTATATTTTTCTCAAGGAACTTTGATGGCTCAATGCTTCATGAGAAAGCTGAACCAAATGGGGCTTAAGTCACTTTGGGCCCACCCATTAGTAGGCTAGATTTAAATCTCACCAAAACTAGAAAGTTCAAATACGCAATTCAAAAAAACAAAGTGTTAACAAATTCATTAGCCACTATCATCTTAGAATGTGTTTATTTAAGTGAAAGAATTTTCCTCGAATTAGTTTTCTTGACTTTCACTCATTTGGTTTACCAAAAATGATCAGTTAACAAAAATTCATTTGTGATCAAAGAAAATATGCATGTTTAAAGTTAGAAAAGTGAATTTCTTAATTTGATAATGGGAAAACATTTTCTTGGAATGTTGTTTTTGAAAAGTATTTTCTTTTATTATTGAGTTTTTCTTGAGATAAACACATCTTTAGTTATTACAAAATCCCACCTAAAAAAACCAAATTATTCAGGTGGCAACCTTAGCCATTTGCAAATGTCACGGCACCAATTTTAAGCTTGAAAAAAAATGTAGTAACAATTTCAAAATTAAAAAAAAAAAAGAGAGGAAAAAAGGGTTAAAAGGCTACTATATATTAGGGGTGAGCTGTTATAGGTCCCATATAGATTCCACTTGGAACTTGAAACTTGGAATTTACTTGTTAAAGCTTGGAATTAGATAGGTTCCACCGGTCCAATTCTCAAATTCTAAATTTTATCCTGAAACTATGCGCACCCTACTACATACTTGGTAATTTGGACGGTATTGAGGACATTGGAACTTTGTTTGAAGGTGGCACTCCTCACATCAAATGGCCTTTGCGGAGTTTGAAATTTGGCGAAATGGGCCGCTCAAGGCCCAATGAAGGCGAGAATTTTCCGCTGTGCGGTTCCGGAAATGCGAAAAGTGGGAAAGAAAAAGACAGAGGAAAAAGGATCGGCCGCCTCCAATTGGGCCCAAATCAAAAGCCCCTCAATAGGGCCCAACACCACATTTTGATATTGTCAACTTTTAAAGATTGAAGAGTGTTCTCAAATAGTTACTGTTGTAGTTGTTGTTCACTTGGTAGAAGGTGTCTTGCATCATCTAGATGCTGATTAATTCGAGGAAGGAAAATTATGAATTGCTTGTTCGATATTGTTTTGCCAGAGTCATATTGTTTTGGACTTTTGATGAAATCGAAAAGCAATGTTCAAAGCACAAGATGCAGTGAATTGAGAAATTATATATAGAAGGGCCAAGAAAATCTACCTCGAATAGCTTCAACTTGAAAATGTAAGGCTCTAGTAATGGACCTTGCTCTAACCTTAGAAGGACAACGAGTTAAGGTTTCTCTACTTCCAGCAATTGTAATTTCATCAAAACGAGTTTGGTATTTAATGTTGTTTTTCCTGACAAATTTCCTTATATAGTATAAGAAATCCAAATCGTCGAAGCTGCTTCTTCAATGTGCATTTTGCATGGCATCTGCGTTTGAGTCCGAGAGTAAACTGGTAATCCACCAACTTGACATCTCTTCATCAAAGCGCGGACGGCTAATTCTTTCCATACAAGTCCCTCAATCATCCTGAAACTTTGATCTGAGGACGCAAATCTCCTAGATTCAATTGACACGATCGTTTAATCGCTTACAAGGCAATAATAGTTGACAAAAGTCCTTTCTACTTTTGGACAATAAGTGTACCCTCCTGCCCAAGAGGGGAAAGAGTAGTGGTTTATCGATTTCATCATTTTAGTCGCAAGAAAACTCGACTGGTTCTGCTCGCACGTATTCATCCCGTAAATTGGTTGGATCACACATTGAGGAAAACATGTTGGATGGGTGATCATATATTCAAGAAAGAGCCACTATCTTTTTCTCATATATGTATATTACAAGTCACTAAACTGAAGATTAGAAAGTCACTCCTGAAAACTTGGAAAAGCATAGAAACCCCAGTAAGATCTTCTTCTGAGTTTTCTGGAACAAGCAGGCACCCGCTCGCCAGTCACTCACTCACTCACTCACTCTCATACATTGCAGCCTTCACGAGCCATTGCTTACTATTTTCAGCAGGTTATTTTTCAAAAGGTAAGTCCCTAGCAAAAGCTATTATGAGCAGAATCTCGTTTTTCTATGTGGAGCGAGAAGCTGAATCTCTGGGCCCTGCCTGTCTTGCCAACTGTGGAATAAGATTAAAAAGTTACGTATTTTAAGGAAATTTCAATTGAAAGAATTGGTTTCTCTCATAGATGAAATGACAAATTAAAGGAAAATAAGCTAGTTAAAAGCACCTGAAAGTAGGTCTCAAGTTTCTTCCTCAATGTCGCATATTCCCTCTTCACTTGCTGGAAGGTCCTAATACATCTGATTTTTTTGGGTAATGAGTTAGAACGACAATCTCTTGACAAATCATTAAAGAAACCTATTAATGGGATAACATTAGCATGTATGCAAATATGGGTATTTATAGAATCTCCCTAGTTCATACGGTTTCGATAGTACATATATAGTATTTTGTGATAAGTTGACCTTGTATGTCTATTTGACGAAATGTCTCGGAACATAGGTAGACACCTCATGAAGCAAAATTCAAGAAGTTTCGAGTGTTGTCTATGGGATTGTGGATTACCCTTCTCCATTTCCTGCCCTGCAGTATTCCCTAAACTGGGCGCACTCAGCTTTGACTTTTCTTCCTCCAATGCTGTAACGAATCACAAAAAATAGACAAGAAAAAGAAGAATTAGAAAGCTTTGAATATACCTTACGATTCCTCTACCACAAAAAATGCTTTTATTGACTTTTCTCATGGCACTTTTGCTAAAGAATTGAAAGATCAGTTGCTATACAAAATCAGTATATTGCACGTATGTATATACCTTGAGCTGCTTCCTTTGAACTGATGCATGTAGCTATCCAACTTGTTGAAATCAAGAGGGCTCTTGTCCCTGAATGAATTAAGGTAAAATGGCATAATTAATTCAGAGAGTAAAATATATACCTAGCTACGAAGGCAAAATAAATAAAAGAAGAAACCAAGAGGAGAAAAAGTTGGCTGGTGACTCACAATGCCTGCTCAATGCTGGCGATTAGTCGAGCTGAATCACGGTAATACAATGTCACGACTTCCTCGACAAAGTTAGGGTTGGCATCGTCTTGCAGCTCCTCCAATTGAACAAATTGTTCATCAAGATATCCCTGTGTTGTGATGCCAAAGTACGCGTTTTGTTTCATCAATATTGAAATGAAAACTTATGTTTTCAAGTATATCATTATATCTAAAGAACTCTAACTATACTGAGTTTTTGAAGAACCGCGTTATGCATTAATTACCCATCTGCTTGTTTAAAGACAAGTAAAAATAAAAGAAGTGCAAAGCATTTTTTTTTTCTCCAAAGTAGAAGGGATTGATGAATAAGCTTATTTGTCGGTACGCAAGTGAGAGTAGTATCTTCAACAATACACAACAAAAACCAGCCGACCATTTTTTGCAATTTTTCTTTTTTTCACTTGTCATTGGGAAGAGGCTATTACATGCAAGAATAAAGGAAAGAGATGATTATTATGAGCAGATCTATTTGGAATCAAACACCTTCATCGTTTCACAAGACAATGAATCTAATGAACCTGATCAAAGAGGGATTGCCTCATGAGAGCAACTTGGCGGTGCAGCTGACTATTCCTCTCCATAGGCGAAAGAAATTCAGGAAGTACAAGAGAAGGGAGGTCTCTAAGTTTATGGGTGAAAGTTAAAAGGAGATGGAGAGAAGGATGATCAACAATGGTGCAAGCACAGTAGTACGTACAAGCTAGGGTTCAGTAGAGGCTTGATTGACCATGCAATGCTATGAGGCTTCTGGAGGTTTTTATAGTAGTTGTTGGTAGGAGAGAGAGCGAGAGAGAGAGAGAGAGAGAGAGTTAATGAATGCGGGCACGTCACTGTGAAGGAGAAAAGGAGAGAGAGAGAGAGAGAGAGAGAGAGTTAATGAATGCGGGCACGTCACTGTGAAGGAGAAAAGTAAAGAATTCGGGTATCCAAGCAATGGACATGTAATGGAGGGCTTGCCGATTCTGTCTGCAAATATAAAATATCACATCAACTTGCTTTTTTGCTTATCATATGTGTTTTAGTGTTGTGAGAGGACAAATGACAAGAAACCATTGTAAAGGGAGAGAACATGAGGAAAGTTCTGAGAATAACTCTTATTTTGTGAGGATTGAAGTTCCATCTGTCATATCATGGAGTATTATTCAGGTTAATATTTGTGGGCTACAAATTTTTTAAGTGTTTTTGTAAAAGCTTGCCTAAGATGTAAGGAGCTTTTCTAGGACTCCTATTATCATATTAATGATCTTCCTTCTTATGTGTGAATGAGAGCCCAATCTATCTCGGCGAAAAGATCGGTGCTCTCGAGGCCAGTTACTTGGAGACTACCGCCAATAACGACCATCTCGTCCACCACCACAACAAAATGATCTCTACCTTGCTAGCGACATCGCATGTTTATGGCTGTTAGTGATCGACTAATTTGGCATATCTCAAAATGAGAGAGAGAGAGAAACCAAATACTTTAAGATAATATGCAAATATTCCTATGCCCCTGGGAGTGAGATTAAGAATTATGTATATATGCCAAGCCAAGAGAGATTAATCAAATATTTTAAGATACTATGCAAATATTCCTATGCCCTATAAGTGAGATTAAGAAATATGTATATATATGCCAAGCCAAGAGACATTCCAATTAATTTGGCATATGCTATTGGGGTAGCTTGGAACATCTAAATCAATGGCATCAGATCAATTCACCAAAGTGCTATTACATCAGATAAAAGAGAAAACTTAATTATAGCACTCTGATATTTTTCATGATGACCTCTTAACATATGAAGTAACTAATTCTCCATCCTTTCAATACCAGCAACTTCTTTTTTCCTCTTCCGTCGAATTTTATTATTCCATTCATTGAATGACATGGAATTCCATGTGTCCCTCAAAATATCTATCCTCTAGTTGCAAAATATATAAAAATAAGAATAAAAAGGATAAATACTATGATGAACACTTCCATCGCCAACTTGCAGAGGATGTTCTCTAACCTGAATTGGCAGCCTGAGCAAGAGGACATGCAATCTCCTTTTTCAAGTTTTCCTCCATTTTCTTTACAGAGGAAGAGAGCAACTTTTTTTGGTTTTGTTTTTTGTGGCACAGACAGCGAAAAGTGGGGATAGTTGTAATGATCCCAAGATAAGCACGTAAAAAAGGGTTAACATCACCGAATTGTTGCGATAAATCTACTAAAACCTCAGGAAAAAATTAGGAATTTTTGCATATTTTGTGATATGAAAGTCTGATTAGGATAAGTGGGACATGTATATACTGACTTGACATTTTTTTTCGACATGACAATTAATTTGGGATATATATAAGTATGGGCATAAATATTTACAATTATTTTCTGACATGAAAATTTGCTTGGAATAAACACGACATGAGTGTAACGGGTTGGAAATTTTTAAGACGCAGAAATTAATTTGGGACAAATAGGGGACGTGTATACTAATTCGAGATAATCTTATGAAAGGTAAATGGCCATGTTATCATTGTTAAATATTATTCTTTTTGTTGTCAAAAAGTACAAATTTTTTTAATGATACAGAACGAGTGTATTCTTTAATTTTACACAACTCACTTTAGGTTAGTTATCCTTTGAAAAGTTGACCAAATCATATGTGGGGGACTACTGAAATTTTTCCGAAAGCTTATGCCGATGATAGTAATAACCGTTCCCTTCTTTTAGTGGAAAACACTCTTTAAGTTGAGCTTTTCCCTCCCTATTTCTTTCTAAAGAACACCCCCCACCAGCACCATTATTCACACCCCATTTAGCCCATCTTCCATCGATGTCGGCGAGCTCCAACGAGCGGGTGATGGCCGACTATATTGCCCCGCCGGAGACAATCGACTTCAGCCTAGATTCGTCGACATTCGACAAGGTAAAGACTCAAAAGAAGAGCTCTGCGATCCACCTCTGTATTCCCCAATGAAATGGAAACACCGGGCGGAATTTTCGGTTTAGGGAAAGGCCGGTGTTTTCGGTTTCAGTATAAACCCGATGCGGCTTTCTTTATGTGCTCTTATTCTCAGATAGAAACGAGAACAAAGTACAGCGATGCTCCATCTTTAGAAGCACAGAAAGAAACAAAAGGATGAAGAATACAATTCCTTAGCCAATGCCCACGGAATGTTGTACGTTACTAGTCCTACACCGACTGTGACCTTTCTTCCCTGACAGCCCATCCCACACCGTTCTAGTGGAATTAGTTTACATCCGAGCAAGAAATTGACATGACCGTATCTTGCCCTTGTTCTGCAATGGCAGACCTCGAGCTTTCACACACCCAAAAACCTAAAGTCAACTCCTCCCTCTTTTTTTTTTTTTTTTTTTTTTAACTCTTTCATGATTACTCATTGACAACTCGATGTCATTCTCGGCTTTGCATATGCCCTATACTTTCGTTCTCTTTACAACTTTGGCTTCTTCACGCTAGTAATATAATTTTCATGTGAATCATTATCTCTCGTTTTGTTCTTTCACATTCTGGCATTTCCTCTCATGTTGTATGTCGGATGGCATCAGTTCTAAATTATTTTATGGAGGAATCATCCACCTAATTAACGGATTGTATGTGATTGATTTGAAATGATATTCACGTTCTACCGTCGGCAAATTTTAGAACGGGAAAAGGGTTTTTGCTTCCTTTAATCATCCATCATATGGTTCAAATAGAATAAAGATGTGATGCGTTTGAGATGGTAGCACAACCCCACCTGCCACTGAGCTGGTTACCATTCGATTTGCACCTCAAAAACGTTGCTTGAATATAATTGTGCGATTTTTGCAGAATCGGACTTTTGATCCCACAGATCACACAACTACAGAAGAACAGAGCCCGCATTCTTCGTGTCAAGGAAAACAATAACCTACGGCCGTTCTTGTTTTGTGGAGAACAACTGCCATGTTGGAGAATCATGAAGTGGCCAAAAGAGGGAAGCATCACTAAGATAGGAAGGAAGGAAAACAAAATCCCACTAATGATTGAGCACAACCAGCAGAGCTCAGTGGTCCTTGTCATGTCTAAGTCTGTCTCTTGTCTCATTCTCTCCCTAAACTTCCTCTAACTGCCATTTTTACAAAGATGTTAGGAAAAGGAAACAGAGTGTCCGGGAAGAGATCCTTCCTTTATTCCTCTGCCACACTGTAGAGAGTGAGAGGAGTCTCTTGTAATGATGAATTTTGCAGTTCTCTATCTCTCTCTCTCTCTCTCTCGCAAGTGTGTGGTCACATCTGCTGCTTTGTTAAAAAGGAGAGTTAAAGGGCTGAGAATGTGTGTGGGTGGAGTTGGATCAGAATATGTTTTTTTTTTCTCCCTGTGTTTTCTTGTGGCACACAGATTGTCATTCTTTTTCCCCCCTCCCTCCCATCACTGTCTCCTATGTTGATAAGAATCCCAGCCTGGACAACTGATCATCTCTGCTGGGCTTGGAACTGGGCTCCTACATTGATACGCTGAAATTGCATCACCTCACAATCATTGCAAATAATATATATATATTGTCTCTTTCACAATCATTTCAAAATAATTGGGTCCTGTTTACCTTTGACCTTGTTCCTGTAGAAGTCGTGCTCCATTATCTACAGAATTTTGTTAATCTCACATTTGTAATCGGGTCTCATGAGTCATGAAGCTGCAGAGCGCCCCTAACATATTTTTCAGCATGTCTTCGGTCCTTATCATCGATCAAATCAGAATAAAGACACCATTATTTCTTGAACTTTTGTGGAACAATAATCACATCAATTGGAACTTTTTGGCTAATCATGTCTCTACATTATGAATATTATTTTTGTTTATATTGATTATCAAGTTAAAAAATATATAAAATCATTGACATGGAATGCCACATCAACATTGACATGATGAAAAGAATCAAACAACAAAAACCCTAGGGGAGGAGGGGGAAGGGGAGGGGGAAGGGGAGGATGGGACAGTTGCGGAGCTTGGCACAAGGTCCAGCGACCCTCACCATGTTAAAGCGAGGCTAGCTGCAACCTTGTTTTCCAGCCAGAGAGTGATGGTTAGAAGCAGAGAAAGAGGAGCGCGAGCAATGGTGCCACCTACCCTAATCTTGGCAAGGGTCATCGCCTCTCACCGAGCATGGTGGTGGCAATTTACTTCAGCGTTTTATTGATATTTTAATTCGAATAATCAAGATGAACAGAACAATCTAATTAGGAATTCAAAACCATTCTGCAATAGATCAAAGATGAGTGGGTTTTAGTTGACATCAGAATAAGTCGTTTAACAGCTTTAATAAGCCACTCATCATGATCAAATCTGTCCAAATTCTTTGCCCATTGAATTACCAAATTTTTCAGTTCATTCTGAACCCAACAGACTCTATGCAAAGCACATCTCTTGCTGTTGCATTAGAATCCGTTCCTTTAAGCCAAAAACTACAACCTGCACATTAGATTTCCAGAGACTCGAAGTTGCCGGAGATCTTTTGTGCCTCTTTCTGGATTAAGCAAGAAATGGGAAAATGGTCGCGGTGGTCGTTTATGCTGTGAATCTCGGCAACTAAAAATGATATATACCTTTTTTGGGTTCAGCACCATGTGACATTGGGTTTCAGCCTGCACCACTTTTTCCCCGCATGAAGCCAAACACACAAGCACTGCTGGCTAGGGGTGCTACAAATGGGGATCTAAAGGTTTATAGAGAGATGATGTGTTCCAATGAACATAAAGCTCAAATCGTTATCAAGAAAAACCATATGGTTCCGATTCTTGGTGACCCCATTCCCTCTGCTGTGAATCTTGCATAATTTTATTAAGTCTACAACCATAATTTGTTTCTATCTCGCATTAAAGGGTTTCGATGAGAAGATTGAACAAATGGTCAATCGGGTTAATTTTTAAAAGCCCTCTACTACTAGGTTGAATTCTCAAATTTAACCTAGATAACGATTTGAACCAAAAGGAAGGACAAGTAGTCGCAAAAAATGGTTACAAACATACAATCTGCCATATTCTCCTTGCCATCTTCTCGAGAGTTGCACAAAGTCTGATCTCTGGTGTAATAGCCAACTCCAAACAGATGATGGCTAGAGTTAATGCATTTTTAATGAAGTTCTGGCAGAGCTTTGTCACGAATTAAAACATATAGAATGGTTTCCAACGCAGAATGATCTTTTTCTTCATAAAAGAAGAAAGACCAGGTAGGAGATTCTTTGACAAGAAAGTGAAATGGGCTTTCTAGTGTCGCATACTTCAAGGGAAAAAGAAGGCTGCTTACGGACTTTCTCGAGGAAAAAAATCGCCACTTTTTCCTTTCCTTTCACCAGGAATGTGCTTATCGTGCGAATAAATAATTGTAACGATCCAAAAGAACTGTGGGCATTGATGCAGAAGTCCAGATTATTTAAGGTTGCTTTCTTGTCTCTGTCTTTTTTTGTAGATATTCCCCTCTTTGCAGCATCAATTCTGCTCTCATCCTGTATGCAAGCATCCAATGGTTGGTATGCACATAGTTGCAAAGAATTTTGCATCCGATCCCACTATGAGCAGCTTTTTTGCCTGCTCTGTTAAAGTTTTATCCATATGGGGGACAGAGAGAAGATCCTCGCCACGCATACATCTCTGCCGTATAAGAGCGATTTGAACTTAGATTGCCACTGTAAATAGTTGACGGTAGAGAACTTGGGGCCTGAGGTAAACAGAAAACGGAGAAAAAAAAACTGGAGTCTCGCGGAGGATTAACATGGAAAAAGCAAGGGTGATGTTGAGCTTGATAGTTGATACCCAGCGATTTCACTGAATTGTCATAACCCATTCATTTAAGGAGTAATCAGGGAGAATTATCCAAAAAAAACCCTAAATCTATTGTAATTATATCAATTCATTCTTAATCCCCATTTTTTTTGTCATGAACCTTTTGCATTTATACAAATTTTGTCCATTCGGCCAATTTTGGCCAACCAGCCAGTATCCACGTGGATAATATACTTTTTTTTTTGAATTATTTGTTTGTTTTATTTTTTCTTTTCTTTTCCAAGTCAAAGTAGGATTAAGAGGTTTTAACTATTTTACCTTCTTTGCGTCTTCCAAGAATTTGGTATAGCTTTTTTAAGGGGCTTTCGGCCTTCAAAACCCTTTAAGAAAATGCTGAGGTATTTGATAAGTTTTCTAAAGGGACCTTCGGCCAAATGTTGGCATTGGAAAAATTAAAAGCCCAATACTAGTTCCCAACATTTAGCTAAATGCACCACCACTTGCGGTGACCTAGTTGGATAAGAGCTCCCATGAAATCTACCCAGGATTGAGGGGTTCAAATCCATGGAGGGGTTCAAATCCTGCTGCTTGATGTACGGGATTCCCTGGGTATCAAAAAAAAAAAACATTTAGCTAAATGCTAAAACTAATTTTTTTTTCCAAAACTATTTCACAAATTTTTCAAATTTTCAACTTTGTCCCTTGTAATATTTTTTTAATTAAAAAATGACTCAAACCCTTCGCCAGTTCGGAGGAGAGCTACAATTGTTGATGAGTCAGATTTAGTGCCGGCGGTCATTGATTGAGATTGCATGATCTCGAGTGACCCTCAGCGAGGGTCACTTGACCCAAGTGACCATCGCTTGGGTCTCGTGATCTCAGGCGGCGATCACCTGGGATGTGCGTCCTCTAGCAACCCACACTCGATGTCACAAGACCTAAGCGCCGAGGGCCGCCAAGGTCGTGCGACTTAGGCCGACCGCAACCTACCGATGCCGGCATCGGATCTGGCTCACCAGTGGCCATAGCTCTTTGCTAGACCAGGAAAGGGTTAGGTCTTTTTTTAATAAAAATATAAAAACATATAAAAAAATATACGCAAAACCAATTGTAATTTTTTTTTTTTAACCAAAAACAATTTATCTCCCCTGAAGAAGAAAAGGCCAATGTTGAA
This sequence comes from Eucalyptus grandis, assembly GCF_016545825.1. Classification (NCBI taxonomy): domain Eukaryota; kingdom Viridiplantae; phylum Streptophyta; class Magnoliopsida; order Myrtales; family Myrtaceae; genus Eucalyptus; species Eucalyptus grandis. The sequence goes on along the minus strand of NC_052617.1, from coordinate 42,237,322 downwards.
CCATGCGCGGTGTGAGGAATTTGTGCACAAAAATTGCTATAAAAGGTCTGAGATTCATGGTAGTATCTTCTCAGGGACAGACCCTTCCGGAATTTTCCATTTTCTACTAACGCGAAAGTAGAGTTAAGAACCTAATTTTTGTGAGTAATACAGCAATCGAAAACTTCTTTCCACATTACAATTTCTACGAGGCAATATCAAAGCTTGAAAAACCTCTTGTTTTCCAGCAGAAATATTTGAAAAATAGATGGCCGAAAGTGCCCACTCATGAGCTGACCGATCCTTGAGGTCCTTTGTATCCCTAAAAGAATAATAGATCCATACTTGTAGGGAGAGAGAGCATCATGCTTCTTGAGCAGTGACCGCAACATGAACACTGTTAAACTGATCCAGATTTATTATATGGACTTCCCCGAGCAAAATTAATCACGTACAAAAGCAAATCATCAGGCACAGGTTTGGGTTGCTCTCGAATGAAATAACTTCGAAGACTGCAACCCCGCTGCATGGAATTGAAAATGGAATACGGGATTGCTTTGACATGATAAGCAGCAGCTTTAGCAGCTATATTGCTAATCATGCTCCTCTCTGGAGGGAATCCATCTTTCCTCAATAAGTTTTGACCGGATAAATCTTTCTAGAGGAACATGGAAAAGGTGGGTAGAACCCTAGATCCCTGGTTTCAAAGAGAGCAGAGGAGACCTAAAGGAATTCAAGAAATGCATGCAAGAAAACACAAATGGAATCGTCCTCATATTTAGAAAAGCAAGATCCTCGATCAGTAATTAGCACTGCACTATTAACTAGGACACAAAAGGAACCACATGTTTCTGCAGCAATGGCTTGCAAAGATAATAGTTCTATTGTCATTAAACAATGCTTATGAGGAGCACCTGATTTCTATTTTACTCAAGTTTGATTTGCTTCTGGTTCTCTGTGTGGCTTCTTCCTTCTCCTGGGCACACTGAGGTCGATAAATATGACAGAAATGTTGTCACAGCTCCCTTTCTTAATAGCTCTTGCAAGGAGACAGTTAGCAACAACTTTTGCAAGACGATCGTAACCTATAATTGCCAAATTTTGCAGCCTCCTGCGTGCCAGTCTTGCAAATGTAACCGCCTCCTCACTGGTCATGACATCCCATAGCCCATCACTTGCCATAATAAGAAATTCATCGTCTTCAGATCGAGTAGTGAAAGTAACCTCAGGTACTGAGATTACCCAGGGCTTTAGAAAGCGATCACCTAAAATTCCATGTATCAAGCAGATATGCTCAGTCTAATAATAAAGTACAGTATTACTTGTAGATCAATTGAAAAAGCGGAAAATAAAAAAGATAATAAGCAAAACAATAGGCATTTTCCAATAAGCTCTTAGTACCACGATAAGACTTTCAAGAGGTTACCTATAAAGTAAATCGTTCTCCAAACTTTGGGGGGATATTATCTGTTTTATGTCAAGCAATATTTGGAGCAACTCCTGATAAGGCAGTAAAAGCTAGACGTACCAGTGGATCAACTCATCAAGTTCCTACTGAACTTGAAATAGGATCCACATGAGGATAAACACTTCCTATTTCATAAGTTATTAGGGCATCCTAGAAACTTTGTTTCAAATTAAGTTCTGAATAATTGGAAATGTACTAGGTGGAAAGGGAAAGCTAGCTCCAAATGACCCCGCCGCATTTTTAATGATTCTACTCACTCAGACAAGCTCAGCTGCTTTTGGCAGCGATGGCACCAACAATTCATATCTCATTATGGAGGCATTAGATTAAAAATTTTTGTCAGATAACATCTTAAGTAATAAGAGAATAATAATATCGCCTGCACCTTCTATTCATCCTTTGATTTAGATTAGTTTGCTTCATATGTTTCCTGTTGACAAAGAGAAGGTTACTTGACAGACCACAAAGTTATTTCTCTCCCTCTCTCTCTCTCTCTCTCTCTCTCTCTCTCTCTCTTTTTTTTTTTTTTTTTTTTTTTTTTTTTCGGGTTGGAGGGGATTATATCTCAGTGATTTTCTGCTGACCCAAAAGGAATCACCTATTGGGACTTGCACAGACACCTCACTATATCAAAATAAAATATATTAGAGTCTGAGTAGACTTTCAGATAGGGTAAGAAGATCAAAACAAGCTTCTAGCCTCCAAATTAATTGGATAAACAGAACAAGAGGTTTTCGACCACATAGCTTCAGCCACATCAGCTGGATGACCAGACATATTAGAAAAGAAGAAATAAAATAAAAAATACAGTTAATGATATACTTCTCCCGCTGATAGTCTAGAAATGATAAACAGACAAAATGAGAGATGCATCTACCTATTGCTCTTGTCATAGAAAGAATTCCCTGTACTCTCTCACAGTCAGTGTACAGAACTTTGCCTCCTGCATTGGTGATCCGCTTCAGCTCATCTTCCCTATTAGGCTGCAAACACAAATAGAGCAAAATATCTACTAAGTGAACCCATAATTTAAACAAATCCACCCAGAAGCAGTGAAATGATTAGTAAATGTAGAGAAAACTGGTTAATGAGTTTAAAGAAATGAAACAGTGGCTTACTGAATCGAGATACACAGATTAGCTAAGTCATGAATACATACATAAAAGCAACAGCAATTATAAATATATTGCCATAAATGGTAAACAATTCAACCTTTCTCAAATTACCTTCTCGTTTCTGTTAAAGTAATGATGCCTAAGTTATTCCTCCACTCTTCACATTGAATTCTAGAAGGCATTATGTACCACAAACTGTGGCTCCTAAGGAATATTGACAAGGGACAATCCTCGGAATGTGTGTAACATGAGATAGACAGTATGCCTGCACTGATGATTGTCCAACTAATAGGCAAATAGAGATTCCCAAGGAGAAAACTAAGAATAAGCAGTAACACCATTGCTACTACATGGTTTATAATTCTAAAAAAATACAAGGAAAACCTCGCATAACGTCAAACTGCAAAAGTCTTCTCCATGTTTAGATTTAATGAACTACTGCTACAATATCCAGCCATAACTTATGTAGCCTATGTTCTTCAATGAAGACTGAAAACGATGTAATTAGGAGTAGGGCATAAAGGCAAAAATATCTAGGGCACATGGCCCAAGACTTTTTATACAAAGCCTTTCTTCACTCAGAGAGGCATTGCCCCAAGTGCTTGATTCATTTACTGACCTCCCATTCCTCCGTCGTGACAGCAACTTCTGCCCAAACCCACTAGAGAAAAATGCTTGAAGAAGAGGAAGAGAAGCTTCATAAAACGTAGGAACGAAAAGGAAACAAACAAACAAAGAAGAGAAGCCACGGACAAGTAGTTGAGGAGGAAAGTAAAAATCTCAGGCAAGTTAGGAAAAGCTATCCATAATATTTGATTTTGTTTGACTTGCCAATTAGCAGTTGCAAAAGTCACACCATTCTACCCATGATTTTGCTGATTGACCACCCATAAACGATCATTAAATTAAAAATAAATCGGAGAATATGCAAACTCCAACCAGATACTCTAAACCTTCATCATCAGTTTACCTGGAATTTCCATCGAATTGCAGAGTTCTTCGAGCCAAGCCAAAATAAATTATACTAGCGTGCTTTCTTCTGATTTAGCCAACTATTTCAGTGAAGAAACTGAAGGTGCAGGCTCACCATCTAACCATGCAATTTCCCTGCTCCTCCATTCACCAAGCTGGTTATTGGTTTCTTACTAGCTATCGTTTAATGCACTTTTAGGTTTTACTTGGCAGCAGCTTAAAGGCTTGAACAAGAAGGGGCAAATTTATGACTACCTATCAACTCCTTCTATCACATCTTCAAACCAACAAATGCAATCTCTCCTTGTAAAATTGAAGTTCAAGTGTCAATTTCATGTTAAAACCAACCAATTCATATTTCTCTAGGTCTTTGTGATTACAAGCCCTAAAAAACCGAGCTCATAAAATGTTAACCAAATAATGTCGGCTGAAACCACAGTAAACACTCAGCGACCTCATAGGTTAACAAAAAGAGCTTACTCCATCATATAGTTGGTCAGTATGTTTTCCCAAAAACTTCCATATGACTCTTTATTAATGCTATGAAACAACTTTTAGACCACATTTAGAACTTTTTATGAGTCCATGTCTATAAAACAGACTCCAAAGTGACTATTTGGACTCAAATGAAAGTTCACAATCAACGGATCCACAAATATATCATTCTACATGTGATCAATTTCGATAAAGTTTCCATTCCACATAATACCACTTAAAAGTCTCGCTACATGGATGCATGAGTAGGACACCAAAAACATATACCGTTGCATGCATAGTACAATGAATGACCAGTAGCAAAATTTTATGACATGTACCAGAAACAATCAAATGTAAAAGGATAAATGAAAATTGAGAATCGAAATTAGGCAGTCACCAAGGACCTTGTGGTCAACAGTCAAAGGAATGGCTTCATTCCCACGACACAGCACAGCCCTGGAATCCCCACAGTTGCCAACAATAATCTGGCAATCAGACAAAACAACGACCACGGCTGTTGAACCAGCCCTTTCCAGGGTATTGGTGCCATCTTTGAAAGCATCATCAGCCCTCTCGTAAGCCCTTAAAATTGCTGCCTCCCACCTATGCTTCCAACCATCTTTATCAACAGCTTCTTTCCATTCTTGTGCTAAAATGTCATGCAGGTGATCCGCACAATAGTTACTCGCCTGAAAAAAATAACGAGCATTTTAGTCTACAGCAGATGTTCTGCTTCCAATAGTGTTTTTTCAATGGCCAAAGTACTAGTAAGAAACACTAAGGGGTACCAACCACGGTAATTCTGGTGATTGGAACCTCACTCAACAAACATATATTGGTCAGAAGAAAGTGAGGCAAGAAAGGGCAGGACAGCTTAATTTGATTTCTCATGCAAGAAAGTGTCCAGGTTCAGGAAGAGAGGAGATAAGAGTATAATAGGGACAAATAGAGGCTGCTCATCTCTAGTAAAGAAGTATAACAATAGGTATGCACTGCTATATCTCAGGACCTGTCACAGATATATACTGTTTAAGCTGATCTCCTTATACTGACTCATCTAAATGTCTCTAAAGAGGGAAGTAACACATTACAAACACCTTGAATAGAATAAAACCAGTCACTCAAAGGTCTACTTCACAGTCTACTTCACATCATCCTCGACATTGCCCAGGGCCATTGTTGGAACAACTTACCAATATCAAAGTTAAAACAAGTTAAGACCACCATATACACCGACCATCATATCTTAATACTAAAAAACAAAAACAGAAATGAGAAGAAAAGGTGCTAAAACCTCCCAGTCAATTTTACATGGCATTCTGGAAGATATCAAGTTGAAATATCTTAATGACAAAATAAAAAGCTAATAAGCATAATGAGCCCTCGGGAGATGGCCCATTAAGGCTTCAAGATGCTGCCAGCATATTAAATATATTTTACCTGCTAATGTTTAACCTATTCTATTAAAGCAACAGAAAAACGAATCAGGGGCTCCATAAGGTGTTTTTCTTTAGAAGAAAGATGAACAAGGACATTGGAAAAGCATGCAAAGTGAGTCTAACTGGCTGACTACAATATGCTCTCAGGAAAGTAGCCAACCCTCAACTTTCCATGTAGTATCCTCGGGGACCATAACCTCCAGTATATTGATACCTCTGCAGCTTCTTCTAGCCATTTCACGGCACTCTATAATATATATCAAACAACAATGGACACCAAGCATCAATCTGTTAACAACTAACCTTGGTTGAAAGTCTTGGAAAAGGACTAAAACAGTAAAAGCAAGCAAGGTTTGAAAGCCTCGTGATCACCCCTTCAGTTGGTGGAAGTTATTCAGGTGCATTGGACCATGGAATTGTCCGCTGTATAATTCTTTTGGAAAAAAGAAGAATAGAATATACACCTTTGTAACTTCCAAGGATCCTCAAAAGTGTGACTAGATGCTTCAAATAAGTATGTCAACCACCGGGCCAGGTTAAGCTTTACGTTTGAACATTGCATACGTTTCAAATGTTAATTAACTAATGTCTTAAGTTGTGCCCGAGCCAATTGACTTATTTAAAGAAATTATCAGAGCTTTCTTCAATGTTGTTATGTAGCACAAATGGAACTAAAGGACTGAAAATTAAAATATCATAAAGGAAAAATACAGTATATTCATTCCATGTATGTGCATTCCATACTGAGGAAGAATAAAAAACCTATACCTGACTTCAGAAATGACAAAAGACAGAAGTCAAAAATCTGTTGACAAATGAATCTCAGTTTGCAAAATTCCACTCTATACAACTTGACATGAACAATGAAGAATACCCTCCAGCAAAATTGCGCCATGCTTATTCATGCACTTAAGAACACTTGTAACTAATCACAGCTATGAGCCTATAAATAAGCAGGAAATCTAAATCATCCTGTTCCTTGAGTACGTAATAACTGCAAGTCAAAGTAGGAATCTCTGTTATCATTTGCAAAAATGGCAAGATCGGCTAAAAGGATCGGCAGAAGCCGGCCTCATAAAGAAGCTCTGTTTATATCCACTATGGATCACACGTACAATTAACTGGGACTACCGGCGACATAACCATGGCAGAGGATTCAATTTTCCCGTACACATTGACATCTGAGAAAATACCTAGAGCACATGCATTTATCCTTAAGTTGTCTCAAAATGACAATACTTGTAGAAAATACTGCCGATTCAGTATTTCCTCGACATGAATAGTCACTGCGAGAGAGACACTTTTCTACTTCTTTTATATCAGTGAATTTGCTCTAAAAGACCGTGTTAAGTATGTCTCAATTGCACTGCCAACTGAGCCAGGCCATTTCAAGTTGAGCACTCCAACTCGAAGGTCAATGAAATTGCTGATGATCAGCAAATGAATTGACTTCAAACATGCGGTCAACTCCTCATCGACATCTACTCCCCCTTTGTTCCCTACAAAGCTCATCAAGAGCTTCGGAGAGGGGGTCCACTTCTACCGAAAACTCAGAACAATCGGTCACTTTCCACCCACATCCCGAGCAACCGAACTCCCCCGTAATTCAGGCCAGCACAGTCCAATCTTCTCGCCGTTTCCGCAAGATCGCATATGATTCTCCATTCATATAATCAAAGAGCAGTACTTCACACACAAGAGCAGCCAAAAAAATCACCAAACGAAGCACGTCCACCAAAAACATAGTCAAATAAAGCACATCCAGACGGTCCATCGACGAATGCGAAAATCACGCCCGTTCGAGCGGAAAGAAGGCAAAATCACGAGTGCATGCTAACAGCGACACCGCACCAGATTCGCGCGAACACAGAAAGAGATTCAAGGCAAGGCAATGACAGCACACTCAAAACTACGCCAAAATTGTGGATACTCCGCACCGGCGGCCACAGAAATCCACCAAAACAGGCCACGAAGAGTACCTGCTCGGATCGCTCGGCGCTTTCCGGCGACCGGAATTTCGAGGCGGTTCGGCTTCCGCCGTTCTCGTCCCCTTCATCGCGATTCCTCTCTCCGATCTCCGACTCCCGATCGACGGGAAGAAGGTTCTTTTTCTTCCTAAGGTCTCCATTTTTGCCTATACTTTTTGATTTTGTATTTCCTTAATTAATTTTTTTAATATATATTTTGGACCGCTTTTATACGGGTATATTTCGGCCGGAGCCGGACTTTCGGACCTCGCGTAGGGATAGGGAGTGATCGGTTCCTCGGTCGCTACCGGTCTTTTTTTTTTTCCTTCATTATCTGATGTCATCTGTCACAAGAAAATAAAAAAAAAGTTCATCATTTTTATTTTTTTTGGAAGTTAATGCAGTTGATTTTTGGAATTGAGAACCAAACCGCTCGAACACCAATTTCAATTTTAAAAATCGAGAACTGAGGAATCGGACCCAACCGGCTGGTTCAAGTAATCCTTTTACACACCTCAATAAATTGCGCCGCCACCGCCGCCGCCATCGCCTCCACGTGGACAAACCGACAAGACACGTTAAAATACCTTAATCGAAAAACGATCATCGAAAGTTGGATAAAATCGGACACAAAATCATCGGGCGCGAAGCATACGGTTATGAATTCAAATCTCGACGCAGCCTTTTCAATGGTCAAGCTCAACGTTCACACGATGGAGCTGTCATCAGTCTACTTTCTAATGGTCCTCCTCTAATGGAAGAAAGAGTAAGCGAAAATTTCACGGTCCGCTCGTATCATCTTTAGGTGCATGCGTAGAAATCAAATTAAACGGCCGAATCACGTAGAAAATCGCGATGATGTAAGATTTATATGAACTGATCAACCGTACCTCGGAGCCGCCATGCCCGTCGAACAGTCCAAAGTACCAAGCATCCGGCCTGTGGTGCGCGCGCTTTTTTGGCGGCGCGCTGCATTCGCCGAACGCGTTGCAATTACCGGCGATGAACCCCGGCTTGACGCACACGAAATCCTCCATGTGCTTCCTACGGTTCATGGCCGTGGCTATGGCCCATGTTTCGTCCAAGTTCAGGCCCTCACCATCCGTCCTCCATGGCATCTCATTCGATGGAGGGACGATCTCTTTTGGGACAACGGGATCGTCATTCCCTGGAACAACAACTGCTGCCGCTGCCGCCGCCGCTGCCTTGTTTGAACGCCCATCTGCGGTGGAGCTCTCAGGGACATCCTCAGCAGCAACGACGATTTGGTTACTGTTCTCACGGGACTCTGCAGGCACCACAGGCGCATTATTGGTGCCTTTGGCTATGCTTTCTTCATGGTCTAGCCCGTTTCCAACGAGGTTCTTTGGGGTTTCAGCCATCGGAGAAGTTTGATTATCAGGAATTCACAAAACACTAAGGAAATGATGGTAGGGGCGAGCTCGCTTCTCTAAGAGAGGTTCTCAATACACCAACTTTCTCGTGATACTCACAGTTTCAATAGCATTTCCTTGTTAAGGGCATTTCTTTTTGGCACGATGTTAAGCGTATTTAATTTCTTACCAAGACTCTTTTACCAATATGACAACAAACAATCAATGCTCCTCTTCATATTAGGCATGTATAATCCAGTTCTCAATCCTTTAGATGGGAATTGTTCCATAACTCGATTTGGCCACTCCCCATGTTTCACTTCTAGCAATGTTCAATGAACTCCCAATCGCCCGCCGCCATGTCGTCGGGAGAAAACCTAACAATTCGCGCGATTTTCTGAGGTGGCATTCAGGTATTGGGTGCCAATAGCTTCACAGTCAGATATAAGTTTATGTCGATTTATACAATGTTGTAGCAAAAGGATTTTCTCTCTAAGAAAAGTATCGCTAATAGACTATGAATTTTCTTTCAATATATAATGTAATCCCTAAATTTTAGTCCGATATATAATGTAATCCCCGTACTTTTAATTTATTTAATATAATCTTTGAACTTTTGAGTGAAAATTTAGAGACTATTCATATCATCACCCTTTTATCTTATCTTGCCACCTTTGCATGCGACTGTCAGAAGGTGAGACTTGGTCTATAGCCAGTGCAGCGTGCAGACAGATGGGTACCATGTAGGGAACTCGCAACGTACATGTTTTTCGAAATAAATGCGTTGACCATTGTGGACGGACAAGGTCGGATTAAAAGCATATGGAAGTATGTCATTAAAGTGGGGAGGGAGATGAGGAAGGAGATCCGTTGCTTTTATTAGGGCCAGCCTATACACGAGGTGAAAAAGCCAGGAAATACGAGGGGGATTAGGTGGGTATACGGTGGATTTTCCAAGAAATGGCTACTTTTTGTGATTTTCATTAATTCCCGAATTGGATCCACCTAAAATCATAATTTTCACACAAAACAACGACATCGTTTTGATCTAAATCATAATTTTCACACAAAGTTTTAGTTAAATGAGATTTAAAAATCCCATAAAAAGACAAACTCACAAGTGAAAAAGAAAAAAGACTAAAAAGAAAAAAGAAAAAACAGGTCCTTGCCAGGGCACCACCCATCGCCAATGCTCCACTCGCGATGGGGAGGCGGCCATAGGCAGGACCCTCTTGCCTTTTTTTTTTTAAAGTAACTTCTTTGCTTAACTTTTAATCTAATTTAAATAAAATTTAGGTTAAAATGCCCTTTACTGACCAGAACATTTATCTGATTGGCGAGATAAGGCCTTTATTTGAAAATTCTTATGACCATTTCAAGTTTTTATATGAGAAAATGAGAATATTTCAATTTTTTTTTTTTTTTCATGCAATATTTAATGCAACAACCATCATTCCCTCCAACGAAAGACATGTCGTCAAAAGCAAACGAAAAACAAGAAGCATAGCAGGGTGCTAGGCATGTTGGGTTTGGTGGAACGCACCCGTATGAATCGTTATTCATGTGTATCCTGCGTATATCCCATTTAAATATCGTAAATCATGTCGTATCCTGTATCTGCGAAAAATTTCAGACGGACCCAGGCTCACTGGATCAACTGCTTCAGAGCCGCCCATTTTGTGGATCCAAGTATCCGGTCCGGTGGATCCAGGTCCATGAAAGAAAAACCACTTATCAGCCTACTTACGTACTGCAAAGAGAACAAATGATAATGCAGATACACTTAGCACTGTTCAAGGTGGAGCCTCTCCCCCCTGCGTGCGTAAATTAAACAACTAGGCCTAACGCATTGGGCAATCCTGCTGTATTACCAAGTGAGAAGCTTGCAACAATGCCCGAATCTTGGGACTAAGTTTATTTTGGATTCCATCCACATAGTGCAAAAAGAATAAATACTTAGAGAAGTATGATCTAGCTAGGGCTGTGTGGAGAAGAAAGCCTAAAGAAAGCAGATACAACAGGAAAAGGAGGACACCAATACAGATGGTTTTACAGAAAGATTCACAAGAACTAAACCGTCGCTGATCTTAGGCACGAGTCAAGCTGCTTGAGTGGCGCCATCCTTGCAGTTGTCGAGATCCGATTCATTGACTGAAGAAGGCGCCTTGATAAATGCTGACTGTCGAGATGTTTCCCCGAGAAACTTCAAAGAGAGTGGTGCAGGTTCATTCTCAGCAAGACTTAGCTGAGACATTCCAACTATTTGGTCGATATTTAGGGGTTCTTTTGGAATTACTGGGATTGGCTTTAGCACACGGTGATGAGATGTCTCCACCACCCTTCCATCTTCAGGAGGCGCCATGTTGGGCGGCCACATGGGAAAGGGTAGTGGTAAATAGTATGGGAAGTAACAGGGTACAAGAGGTACTTGATCAATTGATTCCATCGCAACATCACCGCCCCCTTCAGATGTTTCTGGGTGCGAGGTCTCCATAGGCGTTCTTTCCAAATCGAGTCCCATACTGGTTGAAGTTGTTGAGTTAGTATCATCGTTAAGTCTGACCAAAGGAGGCAGAAATGTTTCTTCTGGATGTGAGGGTTGGTCAGCAGTAGCCTAACAAAAGCAAAAGATGGATCTCACCAAAAGTAATGACACAACAAAACAGACCAAAGGATAAAAAGAAAGAATAGTAGTTGCTATAACATTTAAATACTAAAAGATGCCTTCCTCCACAATAGCTTAAGCTTATAGGAATGCAGAGTACTGTTTTGCAATATCTCCAGGCCTCTTATCTACCTCCCCTTTCAACATGATTAATTTCCATGCTTAAGTGGTAAGCCAAATCTCAGCCTACGTGAGACGAGTGTCACGCTATTTATATATTAAACCAAGCCAACATTATTAATCTAACCAGTAGATCTATTGCAATGGATCCATAAGAGTCTACAGTCATAACCCATGAATTGCACAAAAGAGGTCCTTTCCCGTCCCCTTTTCTATTTTGTTTTTATATTTTTTTTAAGAGAAAAGCATTGATCAGGTCATAATTCATTGAAAGAGAAAGTAATTCCTACTAATATCATTTGATGTGTCCCAAAGGTCTAAGAGGAATGGCCCTTATCATGTAATCATCACTAGTGCATGGTTAAAGCATATGTCAGCATGAGCTAAGAAAACATCTTAAAACATGCACGAGCCGGATATTTGAACGGAGTGCAATGAATGTGCAGAAGCAACATCATAGAGAAGACAAACCATATCTGGAGCCATGTCAAAAAGGCTGGAGCGCCTCTTTCTTCGGCCAGCATTACTCTGCCGGATATAATACTTCTGGGCATGGCTTGCCACTTGAGTAGGAGTCCTTGTAGTCACAAAGTCACGAGCTATCCCTCGCCAGTCTCCTTTACCCAATTTCTGGAGACCAATTAAAAACCTTCGATGCTCTTCCTCCGTCCATGGGTTACCTGGAGTCAAATCCAATTGAACAATAAGTAACATCCACCAACTGCATGGAGGAGACACCATATGCTTCTAATATCAAATATTAAATGCCCAGTGTCATGCTGTATGTATTATGGTGTCTACATAACAATCTAGAAGGCAGTCATCTCAGTACACACCTCTGGGCAGTTAGAGCGCAGTCAACCATGGAATTTACTAAGCACAGACCAAAACAAACAAGGTCATTCATCTGACACTGACAAAGATAATAGATAAATGATTCACGGACCCATGGCAACATATTGCCTATCCCGCACAATACTTTAGTGAAGATGTTGCTATCCTGTTGGATCGCTAACGACGTGGCATGATATACTTGATATCAAACGAAGAAACTTAACATGATTCAAGTACAAATGCAGAGATGGGATAGCTGCCCCCTACTTGGCAGGAGAACTTTGACGGAAGCATGCCTGCCAGCAGATATAATTCCTCACATCAGAATTACAAGACATGCAGTACCACTGATCTCGCAGAGCTAAGAACGAGAACTCACAATTGTGAAGCTCATTCATTTGTTCAGTAGGCAATTCCTAATGACTTTATAAGGTTTTAATGCTCATTTATCGCATTTGATCATTTGCACAGATCAGGTAAGGTAACTTATGAGTCACAGATGACCGAATCCCATGCTTAGCGACCTAAAAAGAAAGAATCTCAGAACTTAAGAGACAAATTCAAGCAATCTTCCTAAATTAGATCCATCAACATCTCATTTCCTACAAAGTAACTAGGAAAATAGAACATGCAAGCAAATTAAAGAAGGAACCTTCCCTAACATCATAAAGCTACCCTTTTTCTTTAAAGATAACCTCCAAAATACCATGAACTTCCCGAAATGTTAACGGATAACAGATACCATATAAAAGACATCTCGCCACTCGAGTCAAATTATTCTCATTAGCAATCCTGCACGTAAATACTGTAGCGTTTGAGATTAGAATTAGACGACGCACGATATTCTGACTGAGATTTTTCTTCGTGAAGATGCTCTTAATCGCTTTGATTTTGTTGAGGGCTGCAAAAGAAGGATCTTTACATTTAAACTGGAAATCCAAAAATCAGGGACCATTTTTGAGATATCCTAGCCACTCGTCACACGCATCAAGCTCCAATTTTCAACCAAACAGACGCAGGCTTCCAATCCGAAACGATAAGCAAGGAAAGAAACAGCACAACCCAAACAATCAGAAACGCACAATCGATGCCCCCCAGGGAATCAGGGAGCCGCGCGTCAATCAAAATCCTCGATACCTTTCTTCCTCTCGACGCGCCGATTGGACGAGCGGGAGCCGGGCGCGGGATCGTCGGACAGGTAGCCGTCGCTCCCGTCGATCGGGGACGAGCCGGGGTTCGGGGATGCCGCGGCGGAGGACGAGGAGTGGTAGTGGGCGGCGGACAGGCACCCCACGCTGGCGCTCTTCTTCATGATCGACCCGTCCGTTAACCTAACCCCGAACAGCTTCACCCCGCCGCCGGAGGCCGAGGCCGAGGCCGCCGCCGCCGCGGCGCCAGAGGAGGAGGTGGAGGGGAGGAGGAGGAGGGGGCGGCCGCCGCGCCCCGCCGTCCCCGCCGCCGCCGCGGACGGGGCAGGTCCTGGAGTTGTGGCCCTTGTTGCAGCAGTGGGAGCATCGCCGCGTCATGGCGCCGGGGGTCGGGACTCGCGGGGGCGTGGGTTGACTCGGCCGAGTCCGAGTCCGAGTCGGGCGGAAGGCGTGGGGGAGAGAGAGCGGGTTTCACCTGCGGGTTTTATATGCCGAGAGAGGGAGGGGGTAAATCGGGAATTGTAGAGATAGAGAGAGAGAGAGGGGGGAAAACGCGGGCGGTCGTTCGTTAGAGCTTCGAAGAAAGAGATGGAGAGGATAACACGGTTCTGCTCCTTCCTCACGAAATTTGACCGCTCTGCTTTTTCTTTTTTTTTTTTTTTTCTTTTTTTTTTTCAACTTTTGTTGTTATCTGTATTTTTCTCTCTTTTTTTCTTTTTTTGGTCGGAAATTTTTACTAGCCCACATGATGATTAACTTTTTTCTTATTTGAGGTATTCTTTTTTTTGCTTCTTTTTCTTGTCGACGACAACTTATCTAGAAATCATTTATAATAGTGCATTTCGCGGTTTTCACCCGCCCACGCTTATCCTTCTCGGAAAATGGATATGACTACTAAAGACAACGTTTATTTTGTGGAAAATGAAGGATTTCGAAAACATATCTTAGAAATGATCGCTTATATTTTTTGAAATAAGTAGTTAATGAAAAAAAATTCGTTATCGACAACCATTTATAGTTTAACATTTTCGTGCGCATTGAAATTATTTTTTATTCATTTATTTCCATAAGTAATACAAATAATTATTTTGAGAAAAATGTTTTCTAAATAATTAATCTTTCGTGAAACAAATAGAGCCTAAATTTGATTTATTTTTTTAAAAATCTTTACAGACTTATAGTAAAGATAATCCATGAAATCAATTTGCGTGGCCACCGTGATAAAGATTGAAAAAAACAATTTTAGTAGAATCCGTCGACGGAATCTTTAATAAATCCGCGATTATTCGTATCACAGTCCGGGCCGTTGCCGGAGAAATGGTTTCCAATGTAAACCCGACCACCATAGAAACAAATACATATACACACACACACACACACACACATAATGCGATCCAAAACGATAAGTGAGAATAATCTTTTGGCCGACATCCTTTTGTCAGCCTGACTTTTACTTGTTGTAAACCTCGTCGTCGGTCCAAAGTCAACGTGGATTTTTATTGGTGGGGCGTTGTCCAGAGTTGAAGAAGGGGGCGTGCTCGATGACGTTATCTGTGTTTTGCTTCGTATGTGGATTTCATTTTGGTTTTATCCACTTTGGACCCGTTAATGGGATCATGGAATTCGAGTCTACAACTCCACAAGGACAAGAGTCTATTGAAGATCATCGATCCAAATTCTCAAATTTGATAGAGAATTTGGACTTGCCAAATCCAATAAGTTATCATACCATGGGATTGCAAATCGATGCTATCTGCTTCTAAAGATTTGTCAAGTCCGATAAATTACTATATTATGGGAGGGGAATTATTGTAGGTTGATGCTATTTACTTAAAAAGATTGGCCAAATCTGATAAGTTGCTATAGGGGGCTAGAAGTAGAAAGAAGTAACAGTTCCGAGGGACAGTCACTTTTGACGCTCCAAAATTCGTTCCAAAAAGGCGGGCAGCTATTTCATTCAACTCAACTAAACTCTTCGCACTTTTCATTCTGAAGAGCTTAGGATGCCAATTTCAAAATTGGTGCTTTTGATGTATACGACATAAGAATGCTGTTTTCTATCTCGGTGTCCATTTTCCTTCCGTTGAATTTGCTCTTTATCCAAGTCATGATGAATTCGATACTTGACATCCTAAACTTAAGAAATGACGCTTTGTTGCGTTGAACTTTCAAAGCTCAACAAAATCGAAAGCAAGGTGTCTGGCGTCAGCCTATGTTGCAACTTTTCTCCCCTCCAAATTAAGTCAAGAAATGACGAGTGCCCCATCAAACAAACGCAACGCGAATGGCCTAAATAGCTCAGATTAGTCAAGCGTCGTACGATCTCTCTCCCTCTCTCTCTCTCTCTCGCCTCGCCCTTCAAATAAGTCAAGAAAAGGACCGAGAGTGGTCCATCGAAGAAACCCAATGCGAATATTCCAAAAGCTTACATTAGTCAAAAGTCATAATATGAATCTCTCTCTCTCTCTCTCTCTCTCTCTCTCTCAGAGGCACAATCTAGCAATCTAATTGACTATATCAATGCAGATATTTCTAGAATTGCAAAATGCCTTTTTTTCATGACTTTTCTCATCGCCTCCCGTTCTAGAATGAGGGGAAGGACAAGGACACCACCGACAGATGAAACAAACAACAAAGGACAACAACATAGTTGAAGAGAACTCCATGCGAGACGTATACAGTACGTGCCCTCTGTTTACCGGTAGCTACGGTAGGTAGGGCTGTACATACAGCTCTCAGCGTACTTCACCAGGTCTTTTGGCTGAGGGAGGCGAGTAGCCAAGCCTGCAAAAGCATTTCATCCACAAAAGGAACATGAGAAAGCGAGGGTCCGTGTATACAAAAAATTTTGACCCTATACTTTTGCCTTTTTTTTCTAATCAAGTCCGTTACTTCTAATTTGTCTAATCAAATCTTTCTACTTTCATAAATTTTCTAATGAAGTCACTCTGATACCAAATCCGACCAAAGCTGTTGACCGTCACATGATGCCAAAGTATGTTGCAAATAAAATATGCGGATGCCCACGTAGACGTATGGGGAAAAATATAATACTGACAATTTTGGAATATGATGTGCATAAATTTAGCCAATGTGGATGTCAAAAATTTATCCACCTCAAATTACGTCATCATTTACGTCGTCATTCAACGGCCGTGTCAGCTAGATGTGGAATTAGGGGAACTTGATTAGAAAATTTGTGAAAGTAGAAAGACTTGATTAGATAAATTAAAAAAACAGGGACTTGATTAGAAAAAAATTAAAAGAACAAATAGTAGGATTTTTCCAAGAATTAAAGAACTTACCAAGTTCATAAGCTTTTGCCGCGACATCGGCGGCTATTTGGGCTGAGATCTTTCTTATGTCAGTAAAAGGTGGATATATGAGTCCCTTGTCAAAGTTTTCCCGAGTCACTTGTGCAGCCAGGGCTTCCGCTGTTCCAAAGAAGTATGCAAAATGGCAAAAATAATCAGAAAAGGCAGACATGCAATTGAAACATTTGAATTAGCTTACATTCCCATGTCAAGAAATTTATCGGTCCAAGGTCAACAACAATGTGCATGCCAAGCTCCATTTCAGAATTTGTTTAAAACCAAAATGGCGCACTTACAGGCAGCCAAAAGCATATCATTGTGAACACGGATTGCACCGGACATTATCAAGCCTAGACCAAGTCCTGGGAAAATGTATGCATTATTGGCCTGGAACAGAAAAAAAATAACAGTGAAGTTAGTTGTCAAGATTTGATGTACTCGCATCTAGAGTTGAGTTGAGACATGTGCTATTCGTTAAAGACCTGGCCAGGCACAAGAGTCTTCCCCTTGTATTCAACAGGAGCAAATGGGCTCCCACTGGCGAATATAGCACGGCCCTGCAAGAACGGAAATCACGTTAAACATTAAGCAAACCAGTCAGGTAATGAGTATTTATATTTTGGAAAGAGAGGTTTGCAAATTTCAGCAAGACAGAACTTGCGTGATGATGCTACCTGACTCCATTTATAAGCTTCTTCCGCTGTACATTCAGATTGTGAAGTTGGGTTGGAAAGAGCAAGAATGATGGGTTTCTGCAAATTTTGCACAAATCTCATAAGCATCTTGTCCTTTGGATGGTAGGTGAAGTGGACAGAAGCGATACATACCTCATTCAGAGCAGCCATAGCCTCAACCACATCTTCCGTAAAAGTGCTTCCCACGCCTGATGTTCCAATCAACACTGTTGGTTTAATTACCTAAGACAATTAAGAAAGCATTAGAATAAGAACCCTAGACAACAAAGAGAGACTTTGAGACCAGTTTGAGTTTATATATCCGGTGCCTGCATTGTACACATCCCCCGGGGGCGACGCATGTGAGCGAGCAAGCAAGAGAGTGAGAGAGAACACCTTTACTGCATCCACAAGTTCATTAATAGGCTCATGTTCATGAGCCCAAGGCTTCTTGAATTGCTGGAGTGATTCCCAGCGTGAATTAACTATCAAACCCTGCAAAAGAATGTGTGCAAGGGTTTACCAATGGATGAATTAAAACAACTAAAGCAAATCAATTCACAAAGAAAACGTCACATTACCTTCGAATCAACTAGCCAAATTTTCTTACGAGCTTCCTCCACTGGAACATTTGTCTGCAAAAGACATCAGGTATTTTTTATCATTGTCCAGAATTTCTCAAAGTGAATACTCAAATAAATATTGAATGCTATGTTTTAACCTGTTTTGATATTTCGAGGGCCATAAGTTCAGCTATACCAGTGCCAGCCTGTAAGAACCACCAGTTACAGCAGAACTTCCTTGTACCAGATATTATAGATGCGTGAGCTAATGAAATAAGAAAGAGGAGCAAATTTTCCTTTGTATTTTTCCAATGACTCCAAGGCAGAAGAACCATGATACATAAATGCAGACTATAGGACTTTATACTGATACACAGAGCTACTTGAAAAGAAATTAAGGGTTCTCATGACAAAAGTTGACAACAAACCTCCCCAGCACCTAGGAATAGAAATCGCTGATCCGCAAGGGTTCCCCCAACAAACTTTAATGCTGCAATAAGCCCTGCAAGAACCACAGATGCCGTTCCCTGGAGCAAAGTAGTGGAAGGGTAAACAGGCATATGTTGACTCATATTTAGAGGGTTCTGATTTTCACCTGAATATCATCATTGAAGACAAGATGAGTCGTCCCATACTTCTCAAGCAGCTCAAAGGCATTGTGGTTTGCAAAATCTTCAAACTGCACCAAAAGTTATTTTTAAGGCATGAGGCATCCATAAAGATTTTAAAGAAAAATAATGACTAGCGCAAACTATAAAATGATAGTCCAACCTGAATGAGTACTTTCTCCCCAAAAATCTGCTTGACTGCACTCATAAATTCATGCAAAAGTTCATCATATTCCTGAAAGAAGAACATGTGATTCAGATTTCTCCTGTTGCATAACATGTGACTGCATGCATGGAAAAAATGATAATTCAAATGGTAAAAGCAAATCAGACCTCCCCAGTTGCCCTCCTCTGCCTGAGCCCAATGTAGAACTCATCCTTCAGTAGGTTCTCGTTATTAGTCCCCACATCAATAGTTACAGGCAAGCACTGTAAATGATAAAATATTCAGTTATTATAAGTATCCATAGAAAAATGATTGGACAAACATAACCACCATTAGTCGAGTTCCCGACATGGTTGCCGTGAACAAAATAAAACATCTAAAACCTTCAGATAGTCCATGCTAGTAATCTCTGAATATGCATTGGTTTTCATAAAGAATTGGCAAATAGAAGCATCACAAAAAATGAAAATCAATTTTATCAACTGCTGTCTCATTCTAAATGCAAACAGACTGGAAAAATAAAATATACACGTAAGTTGGTTGCATCATTTTGCTGAAGTCAGAGCTGCAAATGCCACACAAGGGAAATTTCACTAAAGCCTGTGGTAGCAAGAGATAGAAGGTTGAGAGACACATCCAGTGTCTATTTAAAGAAAAGATAGCACCTAATGGAAGTTCTAGGACATTTGATGTAAAAGGTTCTTGACTCGAGGATATTTCACAATTATATGGACACAGAAGCATAACTTACTGCAGAAGGACGGACTCCACCAAGAGCAGTGTACAATGAAAGCTTCCCTACTGGAATCCCCATTCCCTAGCAAAGAGACAATTCTAGAGACAGTTATCAATTGCGCCTTGTGAGCATGCGTGCGGGCGTGCATGCGTCTTTGGGGTGCACGTGCACACGTGTATGTGAAGGAGAGAGACAGTCACTGAAATTATATACTTGACAGCCAAGATCTCCAAGTCCTAAGATCCGTTCGCCATCCGTCACAACAATAACCTGAATGTTTCTCTGTGGCCAGTTCTTTAAGACCTCAAGAATCTTGCCCCTAAGATTAATTATTTGTGAGTACCATATATGCATCTAACACCAGATGATAGCAAAGGAATGTCTATTAGGAAAACAAAATACCACAATCGATGAAGTACAGCAGACATAGAGACATACTTTTCTTTCAAACTGATAAAGAGACCTTGAGGTCGTCTGAAAATGCTCCCATATTTTTGGCAAGCTTCACCCACAGTTGGAGTGTAGACAACAGGAAGAAGCTCCTCAACATGGTCAATAAGAAGCTTGTAGAACAGCCTCTCGTTTGTCTCCTGTGATATGGATACTCTGAAAGTATGAGACTACGCTAGAAGTCGAGAAATGCACAACTTTTCGTTTTGATAGAAAAGATGAATTACACATCTAGCAAAATGCAGAAGTTGGCATTGCCACAATATCATAAAGCTATCAAGGCAGCACACTTGGTTTGCTCACATGATTGAATAAGGCTGACAAATTTATAAAGCACTAAAAAAGCATGATTCTCTAATTTTGAGATGAAAAAGGATAAGCCATGTCTGCAGAAAAAGGTATAAAAAGGAAGAAGAAGCACATCATAGAAAAGAATTTTGGATGGCCAGTTCCATTAGGACCCTTTATCATGTACAAAGCAAGACATGGCAACCACATAAATATGATCCTAAGTGGAAGACCTGAATCTCTTCGAGAAGGAAGAAACATGAACTCACTTGGAGATCCATCATAGCCATGTATTTTTGCAGTGGGACTTGGTACTTGCGGAGGCTGTGCATTAGCTTCTTCACCTGATGTTTTTTAGTCGCAAATTAAAAGTCATATGTGATAGACCCAAAATGGAAATGCACAAGAAAGGGGCATGTAAAAAGTTTTTTAAAAGAATTATCCAGTGCGTAGATAACCTGAAGATCTTGAGAAACAACTACTGGGGGGAGAAGCCCCCGTAAGTAGTGTGCATCTCTCTCTTTCTCAGAAAAGGAAAGTGCTTTGTTGTGGTGTGGATCTCGAAGTAAATTATACCCACTGACAAAGAGGGGAAAATTGCTTATTAGAAATTAAAAAGCTAAGCAGTAGAGAAGCAAGCGTATTAAAACTCATGTTTATGCTTAAAGGACCATAGAATTTAGAAAAAAGCATGCCAAAAGACTGGGCTGAGTGGATCCCTTGCCCCATTGTGCTCTATTAGGACGTCCTGATATTCATTATCTTTCTATAAATCTCCATCTATATCTTTCAGATCTTTCTCTGACCATCCAAAACCTGTATATCAGCATAGGTCACACCTTACCATCTGAGCTTTTAAAGAACCTTTTTTTCTCACATCTAAATGACCTCAAACGAGTACCACTCAAATTCTCCTCAATTTGCAGCCACTCCAAGTAAACACACTGCATCTAATCCTGTATGAAGATAACATATGAATAGCAAGCCTAGTTCTTCTATGAATTCAAGTATACAGAAGACATGCATCCAGAATATGTAGAACATAGATGCTTTGGACCTTCAGGATGTGTACTGGATCGATAGTCCAAAAGATAATCTTCGAGAAGCAATTTAAGGTGCTTCACATCACTGATTGCGGTAAATTTCAAACATTGTTACAATAATTCTCTAAGCACACCAACTATAATTTCATAATATTTTTCTTGCCCCCCTATAAAACATTAATGGAATGCTCAATTTTCCAGGATCACCAGCCACCATTCCGTCGTCCCAAATTAGACAGCTCTGTAATATCTGTAATAATATTAGCAACCCAGTGCCATAAACAAAAGTATGAGTCTTGCTTGAAAATTTGTTGCCGGAGAAGTAAGAACAGAAGTGCCCCCGTTCTTACAGCATTCAACATTTAAAAGAAAAAGCAAAAAAAAAAAAAAAAAAAAAGAGGCTAAAATGCATACGAAGTGGAAAATGATTTCATTACATTTAAGGAAAAAAAGGGAAACATTTCAAAATGGATTTTTTTAGACACCAATTATAATAAATGGCAGGGCCCTCATTCATACAACATGATTTCCTTTTCAATACTACCTAACACGTCGGCGTCCATCTAAAATCATTTATTGCGTCATAAATATAATCGGAGGAAAATACGAAACAGTAAAAATTTCTCGATGGCGAAGCCGCATCGGGACTATCGACACCAGAAGACGACGAGAATCTGACCTGGCCACAGAGACGGCCCAAGGCGTGACGAGCTGGTCCTCGGTGGCTCGGTCTTCACCGTACAAGTCGGGGCCGGGGCCGCCGGACTTCGAGTCCATCTCCAGAACCGACGGCGACGACGACGACGAAGAAGAAGAGCCGTCTTCGTCCAATGCGCCGTCCACCAGGACGCGGCCGTTCCCGTCGCTCGCCACTCGACACCGCCCGCCGCTCGGGCCCGATCGCACCCTCACGAAGGCGACGGGGCTCCTCCGCGCCGCATCGAAGGTCCGGCACGACTTACAGACGCTCGGATGCTGCTGCCGCTGCCGCCGCCGCCACACAAGTGAATAGCGAGCGAGAGGAAATCAACGGAGGACGAAACGAGTAACCGATCGTGCGCATCAGCTCGCGACCGGCGAAATGGAGATCAAAGAATCGAGTCAGAGCGAAGTGAGGCTTACCAGAAAGCTGCTCCCGTTCAACGACATCATGGCGAGAGGAATGGCAATGGAGTCCGAATCCCTCTCTCTCTCTCTCTCTCTCTCTCTCTCTCTAGAATGCGACTACTTCGGTGGGAGAGGGAGAGAGAAGAACGGAGGAAGGAAGGAAGAGAGAGAGAGCGTCTGTCCGTCTGAGGAAGCAAAGCGCTCTCTCTCTCTCTCTCTCTCCGTCGGAGATGCAGGTACGAATTTGGTTTTACCTGAGTCCGATTTCGCCTTTTCTTGGTAAGAATTCTTTTTCTTTTTTTTCTTTTTTTTTCCCTCCTTTCTTTCTTTCTTTCTTTCTTTAATGCTATTTTCTATCACTGGTCAATGAGAGAAAAATAAATTATGCAAAAAGGTTGATAAAAAGCTTGCAAGGGTTTCATAAAATGTAGCCACCTTAATACAGCTAAATAAATATCCACCCTTAGGCCAAATAAATAAATAAATATCCACAATTTCCAACCTAAGAATGAGGTAAGAGGTTCGAATCTCAATTTAGACGGGAACAATCTAATTTCAAGTATATATTTTGATTATCACATCTTGTGATGAAACAGTACAATAGCTTAAATTTAAAAGTTAAAAGTAGAAGTATAGCAAAATCGATAATATATATATATAGTTATAGAGAGTGGGGAAAAAAACTAAATACAAATTGAGTAAAAAGGGAACATACATATGTCTTTAAGGGTTAACTAATGTATAAAAAATAATCAATAATTCGTGGGAATTATTTATTTTTTTGATATTAATATTCTTTAATTTATTATTCCATTTTCTTTATATATATTCATATTTATATATAGGTCCCGTGTATCACACGTGCTGACGGAAAATACAAAGTTAATGACTATAACAAAAATAAAAATCAAAGACATTCCCGATGCAGCCGTCTTTATAATTATATTGTGAGACTAGGGAGCTTTGAGCTTTGGAGACTAAGGATTGCTCTTTTTCAGTCAATTCAAACGTGAATTTGTCTAACCTAACTTCCTAGGTCACAGGAAAATCGCTCGGATCAACATATATCAGTCCCAAACAGAAATTGGCTAAGCAAATTTCTAATTTGCAATCGACCCAAATCCGACATGTCCCCTCTCCCAACTTTCATAGCGATATATCACCACTATTTCCATGCCCAACTTGAGGTCATTTAAATAAGCTTCATGGCTCGTTGCGTTTTGTCATAAACAATCATGCCCCAATTCCGGATCAAAACCGAAATACATGTTACTCGCCGCATAATGCTTTTTTAAACCCGATTAAACCCCAGTTAGCAAATGAAGGCTGACTTCTTATGCTAATCACACGATGATTAGGCACGGTTGGTAGGTGGAGCATGGTCCAACTACCCAAAAAGTGTCATTTATCATTCATTTCTTTTAATGAGGACCCAAATGGGGTGTCCAGTAGGGTGCTATCATGTAGTAGAGGTGTTAAATGGGTCAAGCTTTATCTTATAAAACACCCATAATAAGTTTTAATGGGTAAACACTAAGATATATGGGTTTTAAACGGGTCAGCTCTCTGGACCCGTTTATGACCCATTTATCAACCCATTTTTACTCAAAACCTCATTATCTCTCTCTCTTCTCTTTAATTTTACAATTTTTTTTATAAAAATCAAAATTATAATTATTTTCTTTCCTTTTTTTTTTTTTTTCTTTCTTTCTTTCTTTCTAACTCCGGTCGCCAGGCACGGCGATGGCGGCGGCCGACGGCGAGCCTCGCCGATGTTCGGCGAGGCCCGAGCCTCGCCGTCGGGGGGACCCAAATAGGGCGTCGTCGTGAGGCTCCAACCTCGCCCAGTCCGGCGAGGCGAGCTCGAGCTCGCGGCGTCGCGAGCCGGGCGAGCCCCGGCTCGCTGTGGCGATCGCCGGCCATCGTCGTGGGGCGGTCGGCCAAAGAAGAGGAAGAAGAAAAAAGGAAAAAGAAAGAGAAAAAGAAAATTAAAAATAATTAAAATTTTCATTTTTAAATAAAAAAAATAATATTTTAAATTTTAAATTTAAAAAAATAATTAAAATTCGATTTTTTAAATAATTATTTTTAAATTTGTATTGTATAAAATCATGTTAGCAATACCATTTTAATATATATATATATATATATAAGCTTTTTTATGTTTTGTTAAATGGGTGGGTATGGGTTGGGTATAGGTTGGGTTGAGTATGGGTCAAAAATTTGCTGACTGTAATAAATGGGTTATAAACGGGTCACATCCGGTCGAATTTTGGCGAAAACCGGATGCACCATGATTCAAGATTCACATATTTAGCGAAAACAGGATGCACCCGATTCCAGATTCATATTTAGCGCGAGCTATTCGTGTAGGCGCCGTGCTGTCCCAACTAGACTTGGTAATGCTATTTCCACGAGTATCGAAGAAAAAGTGACCCCATCCATTATACATTTGGACTGTGCCAGTTCGGCTAATAAAGTGGCGAATCACCATTCACTACTGGCGAGCAGAATTGGAAGAACAGAAAGAATGATAGCGATCTGATGGAATGCCCTCCTGCTTTCCTACACTACCTTCTTTGGAAGTTCAGGCGGGTGATGCAAATGGCGAAAAGGAGCGCAAAAAACACGGCAAAGGCGACCAGAATTGCCGAAGTCGGCCCCATGAAGTGCAAGTTGTAGCCGAAATGGTCCTCGAGGTACCGTTTGATGCTCGGATGTCGAGACGTCCCGGGCACTTTGATCGGGTCGTCCATGTCGCCGTATTGCGTCACGATCAGTGCGTACACCGTCCATGCCAGGGGACAGATGTAGTAGTACCATTTCCACCAGATGGGTATTTTCTGCAATCGCGATAACGGACAATAGTTTGTCAATTTTTGTCAGCGGTTAGAGATAGGAATTCGAGGCTCACCGGTTTAGGTATGAAGAATCCCGAGAATAGAGTAAAGAAGCCGAAGAAGGCGGACGCGAATATAGCCGCCGCTTGGAGGTTCGGGGTAAGCGCAACCGTCATCATGCCGTAGTATGTGAAGTAGAGAAGGGAGACGAAGGTGATGAAGAAGAACCAGAAGAACTTCGCCGCAGTCCACTGGAAGCTCATCATCCCGTATATGATCACGGAGTATAATGCCGATTGAACCAACACGTACGGAATTTCCACAACTACCTGTTTTGAACCGGCAAGCGAAAAGAAGGTAATTTTCGAAACGGCTAAATCGATAGCTATTCCTTCATGAGCATGAGCCATTAGAGTGGAGTTTCCTTGATGTTTTACCTGGGCCACTGCATACGGCAGGGCGGCGTACATGCCGGCGGCTCTTTCTCTGTAGAACACAGACCGCTCTCTGGAAACTATCGGTTGAACGGTCGAGCAATTGTTAATCCCCACGAATAAGACGGAAACGTACATGGCTCCGATGACCGTCGTCAGATCATGAACCTCAGCCCTGGTCAAAAGAACGCATGTTTTAGAATAACCATCTGATGAGCAACAAGGAGTTTCAGTCAAGGAGATTCAATCAGTATGGTTCAGTTTTCTTGGAATTTTCAGGGGGCATCCGGCCTAAGAAGTAGGAAAAATTTGGTGGCTCTCTAGGGATGGAAAATGCTATCACCTGGTTTTGCCGATTCGCCAGAAGATGGAACCGAGCACGAGCGCGACCAACAAGGTGAAGAGGATTCGCACGAGGTTGTAATCGGGGCTCCTCCAGTAGATCCACCATTGCTTCCACAAACAAGATTTGAACTGCCCCCATGTCGATTGAGAGTACTGGTTGGGAAAGTACAAGTCATTCGCGCCTGCCGGTGGTGTCCGCAACTCATCCACGAGATCCTTGTTTTGCCTTTACATGTATGAAATGCATTTCAGCTAAATGAGCACCGCATTCCGGCGACAACTACAGAAGCCTCTCCCCACCCCCCCCAACACTTGAACCTTATTTTCTGCACTTACTTGTACAACGCTGATGATTTATAGTATTCGGCAAAGTCCATCTTGAGCTGGACCTCGTTCCCGACTGAGCTCACGTCCAGCATCCATCCCGCAGGATTCTGCTCCTCTCGTATTT
This sequence comes from Eucalyptus grandis, assembly GCF_016545825.1. Classification (NCBI taxonomy): domain Eukaryota; kingdom Viridiplantae; phylum Streptophyta; class Magnoliopsida; order Myrtales; family Myrtaceae; genus Eucalyptus; species Eucalyptus grandis. Next base: position 42,210,746 of record NC_052617.1, on the reverse strand, counting down.
TAGGGACTCCAGGGATTGCCTGCAAAACACCCACATAGTTCTAGAGTGATCTGCGCAGGTTACCAATTGATGCTGCAATAAAAAGTGAAGACGAGGAAAGATGAGACGCACCTCGAAATACTCCACGAGCTTGCAGGAACGCATACCAAGTGGTCCCGAGTAAATAACTTGCCCTCCTCTTTTCATCAACAACAGCTGTACCAAGACATTGCGAGCGTTAAATTGGAAATAGCAAAAGGTTTCCTAGAAGTGGGAAGCATGTTAAGAGGTTACCTCATCGAATGCTTCGAATATATCGATGCTTGGCTGATGAATTGTGCACACGACAGTTCGTCCTGTGTCCACTGTGTTCCTCACGGTCCTCATCACAATGGCTGCTGCCCTCGCATCGAGACCCGAAGTTGGCTCGTCCATGAAAATGATTGAAGGGTTAGCAACGAGTTCTACCGCTATAGTCAACCTCTTTCTCTGTTCTGTCGACAACCCTGAGACCCCTGGAAGCCCAACTATGGCATTCTTGATGCTACCAAGTTCGACAAGTTCCATCACTTCATCGACGAAAATCTGGAGCATATGCAGAATGTAAATTAACATGAAAATAAGCTCGAAAAAGACAGATAAACCAATTGCCCCAGCAACGCTCAAGGTTTCCTTACCATCTTTGACTCATCGTCTACTTCTTTAGGGACTCTCAAGAAGGCAGAGTAAATCAAGGACTCTTTAATAGTGATCTGAGGAGAGTGAATATCTGTCTGCTCGCAATAGCCGGAAATTCTCGCAAACGTTTCTTGCTTCTTGGGGAACCCAGATATTCTTATATCACCTTCTATATAACCCCCGGTTTTCCTCCCTGCAAGAACGTCCATCAGTGTCGTCTTTCCGGCACCACTAACACCCATCAAAGCAGTTAGGACACCGGGTCTGAATGTTCCTGTCACTTCTCGGAGCAATTGCAGCTTGTTCTCGGTCACTCCTTGACTTCTTATTTCCTGTACATATTCAGAATATCTTATCAGTTCCTAGTAAGGGAAAAAGAACGGCTTGTCCGCTTAGAATAGCATGAGCATTTGAAAGAATACCGAGGGCATGTCTACATGGTAGTTGACACAGTCGAAGGACATCGATAGTGGTTGAAATGGGAGTATCATTCCTCTCTTTGCGGCCGTGTCATTGGCCACCCTATGGGCAGGTCCATGAAGAAGAGTGGACTTGCTATTTTGTCGAGTGGACATTTTCACTGATAATTCAAAGAGAAATTTTTTGTGTCAAAATTATGTAATATGCTTAAAACACGGCAATTTGCATTTTTCTGCTCTTACTTTGAGAAACTAGGAATCATGAAAATTAAAAGGAGATGTTTACCCGAGCTTTTTCTCGTAGCTAATCCTCTTGCGTTACTTTGTTCTATTTCTGGGGAGACTTCGCCATTTGATTGCTCATCCTCATCAGAAACAACAGCTTGTGGATTTCCCAAGGCTGCAATATGTGCATTCAGCTCAGCTAGTCAGCATATATTGAACAGCTGCTGCAATATTGCATCCAGGGCATCACGGATTAACCACAGAATAAGCTGGAACTCACGGTTCAGATACATAAGGGCATAGGTAAATAGGATATTGAAAAGGATAATGAATCCGAAAAGTGCTCCAGTTCCAATCCAAAACCAGTAGCTCTTGTAGTTGACGTCGAAGACCTCCAACGCTGCCTCACCTAATTTTGTATTTTTATCCGGTCCCTGCGGCAATATCAAGTAGTGCTGAGTTACCGACTTGTATCCCAATAACTTCAGACAGCGTCCAACCGCTCCATTAACCCAGTACATGTTTCAGTGAGTTACCAATTTGTTCATCCACCTCGGAGCACGCATCTCGTTGATGGTCAAGGCTTTAAATGCATACGATAGAGGTGAGACCCAGTTAGCCCAAGACCACCATACTGGTATTTGGCCTGCACTTCGAAGCCTTATTGTGTTACTCTCTAAAATAAGCTGCCGCGAAAAGAAATAGATCCTTGAACAATAACTCTTACGTTTCGGGAGAATGAAACCTCCAAGCAGGAGCAGAAGCAGTAGAGCAAGAGAACCGCCAGTCTGGGCAATCATCATAGTCCTACAAGCACCAGCCAAGAACCGGAACAACCCAGCAGCCATTTGTTGGATCAGAAATACCACGAGCATGTATTTGAAAAACCTGTGAAAACGGAAGAAGGAACCATAAATTATTCCTAACGAATAAAGTAGATTGAGCGCATAAAAGCACATCTGGTTAAGTACCTGCCAGCGTCTGGGTCATATCCAATGGGATAGTAAGTCACGAGTGTCCAGACTGCGGCTTCCCAAACTGAGATGGGCACGCGGAGCAAGAAGTTCGGGACAGTGAACACCCACGCAGGATAAAATAGAAAATCCCTTTGCTTAAAAAACACCGGGAGCCTCATAAGAGTGAGAGATAGCTCAACATTGCCATTAAACATATTGATGACCATGGCGAAAATAATTCCTCCAATGTAAACAGGCGCATCATCATACGTCCTGTGGAGCCTCGTTCTCAAGAAAACTGTCGCTGCCACAAACCCGACTATGATAATCTGAAAAGTCCTGAAAATGTAAACGCCCCTGGTTCTCTTGATTAGAAGCCATTCTCTATCGATAGATGCTTTTAGGAGTTCCATTTTGGGAGTCGACTGTCTCGTAAAGGTCAGAGCAGCTCTGTGGCTTTTGCTTTTGTCGTAAGGAGTTTGGAGTTCCCTTTCTAGCCGCTGGCCCACATGAAAGGCCTTGAACCTGTCGGAAAACTCCGCCACCGAAATGAATTGGTAGGGCTTGTTCATATCTGCCCAATATTGCTCTTGGTCCTTCTTGGATGTAACCTGTGATAATGCTCAAACCAGTGATTAAGCAGGGCTTTTTAACATTAACACCATCTACAGTAGCTAGCAATTTCAGCTCTGGACTAGAAAGCTGATGTTTTGAAGCGTTCCCAGATGCTTAAAAAAAGGTTTCGGGAATTGTTAAAGGGCAACAGGATTCTTCTGTTCTGACGATCAACCAAAAAAGCCATTTATTTGTATATAAAAGTCCAGCAGATATACTTAAATGCATATATAATAGCTCAAGAAGCAAAACAGTGCTTCCCAAAAGGATCTAGTGATTTTGAACAAAAGGTTAGACGTCTTCACCTCTTGCAGAAAGTCAGCGACGCCCTTCCTCTCGGGACACCGAAATCCGCAGCTCTCGAAGAACTCCACTACGTGCTCCCGAGGACCCTCATAAATGATATGGCCTTCTGATAAGAGGACGATATCATCAAACAGCCCGAACGTCTCCGGATCTGGCTGGAGGAGGGACATGAATATGGTGGAATCAACTAAATGCGCAATCTGTTGCATGCACCTCACAATTTGAAATGTTGTTGAGCTGTCCAGACCAGTTGATATCTCATCCATAAGGAGAGTTTTCGTCGGTCCCACCATCATCTCACCTGCATTATGCAAGATGCGAAGTGTTTATGACAATGAAAATAGGCACTTGACATGTCAAAGATCCATCCGAAGTAAAATGAAAGATTGCAGTGGTCACTTGCAGTGCAGTCATGTGTCTTAATATTGCATCTATTTAATCCATTTCATCAAGCCAATAGTGTCATCCGTATAGAATGTTGGAATAACACGTGGTACAGAAACAGCTAATCATTATGCAAAAAGATAATTTCCATTATTCGGACACTCGACCGTGAATTTGTTGGCAATGTTGGGTAATTAGAATTAACCTGTTGTCACTCGCTTTTTCTGTCCACCTGAAACTCCTCGTTTCATTTCATCTCCGACAACGGTGTCCTTGCATACGTCAAGTCCCAGAAGCTGTTCCAGCAAACTATACATTGATCAGTAATTCTACGACTCAATGGCTTCATGGGGAGAGTATCAATCACAACGCAATGGACAATTTACATTTCTCTATGATGGCTATTCAAGAGCTAACCTTGAGCGTATAATCGGTTATGAGATTTGTCTTGGATCCAACAGCAGTTGCCTGCATTTAGAAATAGAGTGCTGAAGGCACATATATGAATGAGTTCATAAGGCGTGCAAGGGTGTGTGATTGCACGAATTTGATCATTCGCACTAAGTTCAGACATTAGTAGCATCTACCTTCATGAATAGATCAACATCAGACTCTGGGCGTACTCCAGCATCCTTCTCTCTCCGTGAGAGCTCAGCTAGTAGATCTAATATAGCAAAAAAGAAATAGATCTAAGCTACTTCAAGTGACCGACAAGAAATAGAACAGTCGTGAGTTAGACATTCTCAGAAGGCGATACCATAACGAGGACCGACTCCTTGGAATCTTGCTGAATAATCAAATGTCTCCTTGACAGTAAGATCGCCCAAATGCACATCGTTTTGGCTGATGTATGCTGACGTCTTTTGTGGTACAAACTCCTTCAGTCTATAGCCGTTGTATGAGACTTGTCCTTTCACCTGATGGACAGATATAAGAATCCTAGGACCACTTCTGATGACTAGCTGAAAATGCAACTAACTCAATAGTTTGCATTTAGTAGCTTAACGCTGACCAAGCTAAATATGCTTCCGTCCAAATAATCTTAAATGTATCCTTAGAGAGAGGAAACGATAAAGAAAAAAAAATGAATTGGTGTATAGGGTTTGAAATACAGCGGT